>NW_014569596.1:839151-929695 GCF_001313835.1 Polistes canadensis
AAAAAAAAAAAGTTGAATTTACATTCATCGCGGCCGAGATAATTAGAGAGAGGCTCATCGTACGGTAGAACTTTTTATAGCGAGGCTGTATTGCGTTGTTTTATACATACATAAAAAAAAGAAGATGAGAGAGAGAGAGAGAGTGAGAATGAGAAGAGTGGAGAAGGGGGAGGAAGAAGATGAGAGGGTGAATGTTCTTCTATCCATCCATCCATCCATCTATCTATCTACCTACAATTCTGTTTTTTTCTTCCATCTTTTTTCCTATTTTTTTGTTTTGTTTGTTTGTACCTGTATTCTCATAGCAAGTATACGTCGTAACGCGACGGCCTGTAATACGAGTATTCTCTTTTTAAATTTTAACGAGACATCGTGTCGAATGTCGTTTTGTATCGATGCGCGTTTCGCGACGGTATGCTTTGATTTTTTAAAAGTTGCCCCAGATATTTGTGTAACGCGAGTTTTTTTTTTGCGTTACGTCGAAATGTACGAGAATATCTTCTTTTTTTTTCCTTTTATCATGTCAAAAGTATTTCTTACTCTTTTCTTCTTTTTCTTTTTTAATTCTTTTCTATTTCTTTTTGATGAGATACGAACGCGAACACGTATTTCTTGAAATGTTTCCTTTTTTTTGGAGGGAGAAAAAAAGATCCTTGGCTTTGAAAAAAGCATCATATTGTTCGTGGATATAATCGTAATAATTATATGCGTGTCTAGACTGGAAAGTGATATTTTGCTTTTTACGCGTGACGCGAATAATTTAAACTGAGAGACTTTAAAAGAATGACAAGTACAGCAACAGTTTCTTCACGGTTGAAATGAATATAATATCTTGTATGCAATTTATAACAAATACTGTAAAGATCGAAAATTAATGTTTATCTTTTATAATCAGAATACTGAACTTATCAACAAAACATATTTTATAATACCATTTTGTAAATTTTGGTACATTATTTCAGATTTTTAAGAAATAAAAAAATCTGCTGTGTACTAATTGCGAATTATTTGCATACAAAGTTTAAGGGATGATATAAATAGGTATCAACGATTTAATGAATTACACTGAAGGAAAGAGTTTCTCAACGAGTCCTCTTTACTTAGAGTATTAAATGATAAATTATTTTTGAAATAATTTTCCCATTTCTTTTCTATTTGAGAAATTTATTTTCCGTACGTCATATTTTCCTCAGCTTACCAATGACAACATACGGAAAGAACTTTCTCGTATGGAAAAGTAAATACGTTCTATACGTTGTCCATAGCAACCGGAAACTCTCCGACAAAAGATCTCTCTTTCTGACAGTTAAAAACTTAAAAAAAAAAAGAAACAAGAAAAGAAAGCAAAAAAGGGATTACTTTGTTCATAGATCGTATAAATATATATGTTTCTTTTTTTCTTCCTGGATGTTTATAAAGAAAACTTTCTTTTTTATTTAAACGATTAAAAATAGCTGCTTGTTTTCATATCATACTGTAGTTGTTTTTCTTTTTTGAAATATTTCTCGCAGTCAGTAAGAAAGATTTGAAAAGAGCAGCAGCGAGGTCGTCGTAGTCATCGTCATCGTCATTCTCGAGGCCATCATCGATCTTTTTCCTCGCCAACTAAAGCAACGTTCTAGTTTCTATTCCGAGTTAAATGTTGTGTGAATTTAGGTAAAGACGTCTGTATTCCTTACAAATATACAGTTCGCTACTATATTACATAGGAAGTATATATACATACTACTTAAGTACTTACTTGACACTATATCATGCAAATGCATCTAGCATTTCTCTGATATCGCATATCGTCCCTAAAGGGACCAAACCTCTATTGAATGAAAATATCTTTCAGTGGTTAGGAGTAGACGTTTGAAATTACGTGAGTGAAGGGGAGAGCCAGGAGGATACATCGAAGGATTGCTATACTCCATCAAACAGTTAAGGTAAAGGGAATTAAGATGCGACTTGGAAGGTACATATTTAGAATAGTCCGTGATTGGTACTTTCGAGTATGGAGCAACAAGGGTTCGAATATGCTTGCCGACTTTGATAATCCCTTCGATGTCTAACAATGCCAACGATGGTCCAGCTAAAATGATGAATCTGTCTCTTGAGAGAGAAAGAGAGATGGAGAGTAGAGATGTTTACAGCAAATGCAGATCTCAATGAACTTGAAATCTAAAGAGAGGGAGGGTGGATAAGCTTAAGGATGGATAATAAATATGAATAATTGATTTTCAATATAAGAGTTTGACTGATGATATTTCCAATTTTAAGGGAATTCAACGTTCGACGATTTTACATTCGTCTATAATTGTTATTATCAATTTATTATTTATGTATTAATGTTTTTTCTTTTCGTGCGTTCTTTTTTCGATTCCATAATTGTTGAGAAAAAGGGGAGATGAAAGAAATTACTTAGATGAAATTTTCTCGTATCAGCAGGTTGGAGTAAAAAAATCTTTCCGCTCTATACATCTTCATACGGATAATTTATTTACAAGAGTAAAACATTTTTGTACAATAATACGTTGAGAATCGCGTGAAAAGAAGATGTTAAAGTTGTGGTAGGAGGAACACAGTTGGGTTATTATTCATGGTGTAAATCATACGAGAGTTAGACTAGACATAAGTTTGTTTGTTTTTTCTTTGGGTTACGATATTACTTTCCTACTGTTTTACCTGTTCTTTTTTTCTGTTTTTTTTTTTCATATATTTTTTTTTTTTTTTTTAATATTTTTTCATATTTCTTCGTTAATTTCGTTTAACACTTATACCGTAGTAGAAAGTATTTTGCTGAAGGGATAATTGTATTCTACCTACTCCAACGTCGATATCTTCGTTTGTCGTCGTTTTCTTTGTTCGTTATGTTTATTTTATTTCTTTCTTTCTTTTTTTTTTTTCTTTTTATTTTTTGTATTCTTAGCCTATACTTTTTGACACACTCAGTTTACACTTAACATTTTTTGTTTATCTCGAATCGTTCACTCGTTCACTTTCTCTCTTTCATACATTCATTTATATTCTTTCTCTCTCTATGGTCAGTGTGGAGAGGACGCGGATATTTTTTTTCATTTCATTTTCTCCCTCTCATTCTCCCTGATAAACGCAGTCTTTCATTCGATCAAGCAAATGTAACATACAGTTCTGGTTTGCGTTGAAACATACGATTAAAATTTTCAAGGATCAAGCAACAGAGAAGTGCCGTTTCCTTTTTATCGTTCAATCCACAAAAACGATGGTTAACCGATAACGGGACGGGAATATACGTTTTCCATTTCCAAAAAAATGTAAAAGCACCGACGAGAAAATTAATTTTCTCTCTCTTTCTCCCTTTCTTTTTTGTTCTTTTTTGTTTTGTTCCTTTAGTTAGTTTTTAACGTTCGAACCTTGAACTTGGATTTTCTCCGAATTGTTCGTATCATACGTTTAAGTCAAGAATATGACTCGTTAAAAATATTCTAGCCAGTCATCGTTTAAAATTTCTATGTTTTTGGTTCCGACGTGGAGACGATAGTTTTTGCTTTACGAGCGTAAACTTAATTAACGAGTTTGTTCGGCCATCGTGTTCCTTTTATTAAAATACGAAATCGTAAAAAGTACGTCTAGCGGCGAAAGATTTTCGTTTCTTAAACATAATTTTATTCGCGTAATTTCTCGAAAGACTAATTAGTCGTAACGATAAGTAATAGCGAAATCTTATTCGTGTCGTATTTTTCGATATGATCTTTTCTTCCTTTTTTTGTTTTTTTTTTTATTTTATATTTTCTCTTTATTCGATATTTAATACGCATGTCCAGTAAGGGTAACAGAATCGTTCACGAAGATATATTCATTAAAGAGGAAATTCTCGAGAAATTGTGATTGAAAATTCTTGATCACTTTCTTTCGAAATTCAGTCTTGTTTAAAAGGAAATATCATCGTTTCAGTATAAATCGACGAATAGCTATCGTGAAATCATTCGAGATATTTCATAAAGCTCGGAATATTTCGAATCCCTTATGCTTGAATTTTTTAAAATTTGGAATAAAGTTGAATGGAATAAAGAGATTTGTTACGATAATAAGTGATATATATGTAACGTAGATGTATACGATGTTCTCTAGATTCGTATCCATTTTTTCGATAGTTATAAGTAATTATATTTGTTTTTTAAGATATGCAATAGACAGTATTGGTTATATTTCGAAATGGAACTGTCTAATTAATTTCATAAGTGGCAAATGAAAGCTTCATTCTTTTTATGTGTAAAAAAAAAATGTATCCTATGTTTGTAATAAACAAGTTATAGGATTTTAATGTGAAACACTCAAATATTTATCGTTTTCCATCAAACGCGAGAAAATGATTTTTCCTCACATATTTTCGTTACGAGGATATGGCCGAGATATCCCAAGTGAAACTAGATTTATTACTTAGCGTACTTTAAAGCAGTTCGAAAGAACGTTAATCATATTCTTGGAGAAAATTAATCGAAAGTTCGAATACTTTTTCCGCTTCTCTGAAAGAAAACGATAATGGATAAAAAACTTTTTCCCTTGGAAGAAATGCTTCTCGAATAGCGCGAAAAGCACTCCGATAATTTTCAATGATTCTTTCCGGGTATTTATAATCTTTTACAATTTTCACAATTCCATGTATCACTATTTTAATCGTATCTGAATATTCCATTTATATCAAAGAGAGAGAGTATAATAAATATTTTAACTTATAGAAAAAAAAAGATATAATATGATTTCGGTAAAGATAACTTTGATATCATTGTATATTTATTTTTTGTATTATCAATAAAAATTTGATATCTGTATTTGAGAAAAAGGGTAAGATGTGTTCCTTATAACTGGGTCAACATTGATACGTGCGCACAAAAAAAAGATACAATTGATTTTTCTTCCGAACCGATGTAACTACGGTAAGTTAGTTTCTTCTAACAGAAGATATCAAACGACAAACATCTTCGGAAAAGATTTATTTTCCGTTTTCGTTATTCGTTTCAGCACGGAACTGCGCAGATGTACGCCAACAGAAAATCATTTTAAACCGCTCCATGTCAGAGTTTATATCGCCATTTCTTTCGTGAACCCAACATCAGGATCAAATTGTGGTTGTGCAAGAAGAAAATATGCAGGTGGAATCCATCGGGTTTTATGTATGTACGTATATATATATATATATATATATACACACATATACACATAAATATACGTACTTACCACGCAGAAAATATACGAGTACGACTCTCCAATATCGAAATGCTTATAAATTTATTGACAACCGTCGCGTTCCAATTTTCTTCCTCGAAACGATTCGCGATTCAGTTCGGTCGCATTAAAATTTCGAAAGTTTTCTCGCACATTTAGAATTTTCATCCGTAATAAAAATATCATGCCCTTACATCGATATATCTACGTCGCCTAACCCTTTTTCCTATTTTCTTCTCTTTCATGCGACTTTATTTATATTTTATTTTTCCTTCCTGGATCATTCGAAACACGAACGTTCGTTCATTCGAGACGAACTGAATTCACAACGTCGATGCCTTTACATAGAACACGTTGTGTTTTTCACAAATAAAGAGGAACAAAAAGGTTAGTTCACTTTATCAAGCCAGGAATTTCGTCTTCTAATAGATTTTTCAAGATATCTTTTTTACAAACTTGCGCGATCGTATATTTTCTTCCTCTTATTCTTCTTCTTCTTCTTCCTCTATATCTTTTTCTCTAAATTTGGAAGGAAAACGTAATCGTCCTCGTCATCGTTCGATCTTACCGAATTCTCCGTGTGAAAAGAGAACGTTTCTTAAAGCATGGAAAGAAGATAGAGAAGGTAAGAAAAATGAAGATGGGAAGAAAATAAAGGAAAATGAAAAGAAAAGAAAAGAAAAGAAAACAATGGAAGAAGGAGAAAAACGTTCCGATTTTCAAGTAGAGCAAGGAATCGATAATCCCTACGTAACAAACGTTTCCTTCTTACTCGCGTGGTGGACTACATGCACGGTTTAATCTGATTTATGAGTTTGCGCATGCGATACTATATTATGCACTTTTCTGATTTATAGTTTTGCGTAGAGTTCTCTCTTACGATAACGGAGGACCCGTTAGCCATCATTATAATATAACGTGTGTTTTCTTTTGATCGATCTCCACGTCCTCACAACGTATTTCTCTTTGCTTCTACGTATCTTTCTATTTGGTGTATATGCGTGTGCGTGTCTGTGTTTTTACATTCCTGTATTTTTTCACGTATGAGAATATTGCGTATATATATAATATCTCACAACATACGCAAACGAGCGCGTACGCAATTCATCGCCGACGAAATTAAAATCCGGATTCGCGGAGAAATAATTTATGAGTTCGTCGTTTAGTGGACGAGAAGGGAACGCGCGCAAATATAAATTGCGTTTATTGTTGAGAAACTACGTCCCACGGAGAGTCCCATCGCGATTTCATCGAATAAACTCTTCTCTTCTCTTCTCTTCTCTTCCCTTTTTTTCCCTTTTCTCTTTAAACTTTGACCTCCTCGATTGACGATAATCGATTAAAGATAAACCGGCACACTTGGTAGTCTCATATTTTCTAGCCAACCTTCACTACTTTTTCTTTTTCTCTGTTTGTTGATCCGTCGATAGATATCGAGTCGACTCGATCGTTTTATTCTTCGCATCATTTTTATGTCCTCTCAAAATTGATAAAAGCCTCTTCTTTCCAGTTCTATTTTTTCATAAAGCTCTTCGTAGTGTTCCATAATTCGGGCGAATTTTTTGGTGCGAATTGAATAGTAGATCGTTCGTAATTCGCGCGCCTAACAAATTTTTGAAAATCGTTTGTTTCGCAGAAGAAACGAAAGATCGAGTCCAATGATTCCGTTTTATTTTCTTCAGGCCTTCGTCCGACTTTTGTCTAAGTTTATGCGCCCGCACATTATCTTAGTCTGCCTAAGAAAAATGCGAGCAAGAGGAGAACGGTCTTCGACGTTGGTGAACCCGCAGCTGTGTTACCGTGTTGCATAGCTGCTGGATGCTCTCCTGAAACAAATATCGATCCTTTAGATCACCGTCGAGTGCTAACATTAAAAGTACAATTTTAACATTCATACGATTATTAAATATGCATCGACGAAAATATTTAACATCGTTAATTTTTTTATTTTATTAAAAAAAATAAAAAGACAAATAATTCAAAATTTGAGATAGATTCGAATATACATAAATTAAATATATTAATCCGTATTCACGTAACTCTCTTAAGAGAGTTATTATCAATTTCTCTTCATATAATTTGTATAAAAAAAAGTATGAATACTTTTAATGGAATTTTTTGATTGTTAAGATCATAGGACAGAAACAACAATTTGACGATGTGAGTAGATTTAAAAGCCGTAGAAAATCGTTAATTACCTCACGGAGCCACGTTAATACGTTTCGACCGATTTCTCATCAATCGGGAAACTGCAATCTGTAATTATTGTGCTGCCGTAGGCGAAGGGAACAGAAATTACAGCTATCGTAGCAATAATGTAATAATCTTCTGGCTTTCGGTATATTCTTGCTTTGATGAATGTATTCGATTGCGTTGTTCGTTTTACAGATATAACTGTTCCATTCATTCCGATTTGATATAAATACATATATTGCGACTAGGAAATCAAAGCTTTGTTAGAAATTTTTTACTAAAAGGAATATTCCGTAGTATATAATAACGTTTTCAATATAATCCCGCGAAAATCAAAGAATATATTTCACAGTCCTATTCGCGTATAAGATCTTAAAGAATATTCTTATTCGATAAACGAAACATATTTCACCTTTTCGATTAACTTTTTCATCCGAAAAGAAATGTCGATTTCTGGAAAAGACTTTGGATATGCAAAATGAAACATTCGTTCCTTCGGAATCAATTGAATTTTCCGGACGAGCTATCGACAAGTTGATTGAATTTTTCAAACGAGGGTTATCGACAAGTCTTTGGGACATTGTGAATTATTATGTATTTTGATTTTTCTTTTTCAAAGATGAACAATTTATTTTTTACTTCAATAGGATAAAATAACTCTCTTATCGAGAAATAAATCCCTTTATTTTCTACAAACATATTAATTGTTTTAATTCTTTCGATATCTAATAATTATTCTTTCTTCTTCTAATCTCTCTTCCTTCTTTTGACATACATATATTATAAAATCTACAAGGACACCCCGGTGCATTGATTTTCTTTCATCGTGCCTTACTTGCAGTTGCACATCACGCGCAATATGATTTACATGCCGTACGGATGAACATTGAGAGGCGTGACAAGCTTTCCGGTGGTCTATGACGTGACATCGTGCGGCCGGTAATTTTGTTCAAAAATTTCACTCTCATCTACTAAAATCATTAAACATCACCTTCCTCGCTCTCTCTGTATTTATTTCGTATATATATATATTTTACATAACATGCTACGTTGAATTACGCGCAAAACTCGCATTTAACGGGTAACGATTCGTGAGAATAAATATGTGAACTCGGTTGGAGATATGCAAGCACGGAAACCCATGTATGTTGTGTATATTGGATCTATGTGAATATACATACTAAAATATAGATATATGTGTGTTATTTAAATGTTCTCAGATTAATTGGATCGTAACCTGGTCTACTTCAATAGGTCATCGAACGTCCGATCATTCTTTCCTTTTATTTTACATTTCCAGCCGATACGTAAAATAAATGATTTTCGATATCTGTATTCCTTTATTTTTCTCTTTCTTTCTATTCTTGACGTGGCAGTTTTTGAATTGAGAAAGCCAGAAAGTCAGCGAAATTTTTCACGGGGAAAATCTCGCATTTCGTGATCGATAAAAAAATAAACGAAAGCATAGACATATATATATTTTGTCGACACTGATTGTATAAGCGTCGAAATATTTTCTTGTTCTTGTTAAAATAAACATTTTACTCTTTCAACGTGATTGAAAATTGTATTTTTTTGTTCAAATGTTATTCGAAATTCGTCATAACTCGTTAAATCATGTAAGTTGTTCGATTAAATTCGCGCCTGTTTGAGAAATGCGCACAACCGTTAAGAATGACAAGTTTTTCCACGAAAAATAATCTCGACAGAGTGGAAATCGTTGGTGGTACCGTGGGCTTCATCCTGTTCTGCCTGTTATGCATAACTGAATATTTATCTTTCCGTAATCCTCAGTGAATTCATCGGGTACCGAGGAAGAATAAATTCATGCACTGCATCCAAGGTAATTACAGAAGACGTCAAGCTCGTTTATACTAGAGAAAAACACTTACATACTATCAAAGCGGATAGAGACGAGACAGAAAGGAGAGAAACAGGATATAATTAAAGCGAGCTTTTATTAAATTCATGGTACGTGTAAAAACTTAGAAAAGGAAAAAAAAAATTAGAAGAAAAAGAAATAGGATAAAAATTCATCGACACTTTTCCAAGTTAATTTTCATTTATTTGTAATTAACAATATTTTGTATTATTTTAATTACTTCTAAACTCCATGATTGCATGCTCGGATTATTATTTCATCGTTATTAATAATAATCGAAAAACGGAGGAGGATAAAATTGTAGATTTTATCAAAAGGAAACGATTCAATGTAGAAAGAAAGAGATGTAAAATTTTCACGAGCTAAATTCATATCGATAATTTATAGATATCTAACTTGTACAGTAGTTAGTAACGTTTTATAATTACGAGAGTAATATGCTCGAGAATAATAATAATCTTTTTGAAAAGCTTTTTTTCTGCTCGAATAATTTACAAAATTATCCATGAATGTTAGTTGGCGATCGTTCAAGCGATACTAATCGGGTTTGTCAAGGATTATTTTAGAAAGAATTCGATAACCATAGAAAAACGTTGATGAGATTCTTTAAGGTAAAAAAAAGGAAAAGAAATATATAAATGACCATGTCGGATGCTTTAATCATTTAAATCGTAGATTTTATTTAGTCAGAATATAGAGAAAGGAGAAATGGGGGTAAAAGACAAGCAAAGTGATTGTGTGGCTTTTGTAACGGAACATTTAACAACGACTAAGTGGCAGCAATGTTAACCAAGTACGGCGAACTTGTGTCTCGTTGTTACGAGTTTGACTTGCACGTGTCGAAATAATTGCTCTGCGAGATCGCAAGGGTTGCATCGGAGTCAATTCGAATATAATTGTAAGAGTATGTTACGAGATGGAGAAATAGATGAAGGAGTGAGAGAGAGAGAGAGAGAGGAAAGTATGCACGATGGTCTAATGCGTTCTGGTTGGCCGCTACCAAAATTACGTGGTAACTGCAGCAGTGGTTACATACTCTAAGAGAACTAGAACCGGAAGATCGACAAGGTGTACGTTGGAGAGAGATAGACAGAGGTAGAGATAAATAGATAGATAGAGAGACAGAGGGAGAAAGATAGAGATAGATAGATAGAGAGAGAGAGAGAGAGAGAGATAGAGATAGAGTAAGTGGTACACAGGAGTTTCAGTGGAGGTCCAACACCACAAAATTCGCAACGTTTCGCTTTTGATCCGAGCGAGTAAACGAAAAGCTTTCCTCTAATCTTCGACGAGTGCTTTCGAGTCTGGAATTAGCACGTTCTCACACGCGTGTGTCTATTATCCGATCGCCCGCAAATGACACGATGATCAGCTTTTCTACTTGCAAGTTTTCTCCAAATCGTCAAAACTTCGATCGAATTTCTTATATAGAAATGAAATTGAGATATAGATAATAATATAATAAACGAGAGAAAATATTATTAGCGTATTTAATATTAACTAAAAAATAAATTTGTATAAATGGATCATAAGTTAACGATTGATTTTTATTGATAGAAATTAAACGCGATTTTTCTTCGAATTCATATAGATAGATAAAAAATACAATATTACCGATAAGTCGTACGTATGTACATGTAACTCTAAATTATAAGAAAACAAAGATATTGTTTGTTCGTTTAATCTTTGTAAAATTTTCCAGAGTAGATCTCGTGTCTCTGTATCGTGTTACACAAAACGATACTAATCTCGTTCGGTTCGAATGAAAGTCGAATCAAATTCCGTAGCTTTTGTAAGCGAGAAATACTGGAAAGAATGACTATGCGTTAATCACAGTTGGTTTGTATTGCGTAACAAAAGATTTTTTCCAAAAAAAAGAGAGAGAGAGAGAGTGAGGGTGGGAGGGAGGTAGGGTGAAAATTGACGAGTGGACGACGATGCGTGAAACCAACAACTCCGTCGCAGTCTAACAACTTGTACGATCGTTGGTAGCAAGTGGAAGAATTCACTCTCTTTCCCATTTTCGTTCGTTCTCTCATCCTCCGAAATCCTGATACAACTCTGGCGCAACCCCTTTTTCACCCATATACCCTCTCAGCCATTCTCTTCTTCTATAGGCAAGTTCAGTCACGCGTTTCGACAGGAAGGTAAGCTTCATCTGGTTGGTTCTATTCGCCAAAAAACTCCTAGCTTTGATCACATTGTTGAAAATCGAAGCGGGTCAAAGGACTATGCTTGTGTCGTTCGTAGGAAAAATCCTGCCTGGATCGCAATGAAAAATAAAGATAGAAAGAAAGAGAAGAGGGAGAGAGAGAGAGAGAGAGAGATAGCTCGACGAGTGATCTGAACATCCAGTAGAAAGTTACTTTTTGAAAGCTCGTTGTAAGCGTTGAAAGCACGAACTCATTCTTCCTTTTTTTTTTTCTTTCTTGTTCTTTCATTTTCTCTTACTCGCTGGTTCTCTCGTTCGTTATTCTTTCATTTTTCTATATATTGTATTTCTGTCTCTCCTCTTCGTATTCATTCATTCATTCACTTTATCATTGGTGTATCTAATTAAAAATTTAAATACTTTTATAGAAATAATCAAAATTAACAAATGTCAAAGAGCAACGGTGGCTTACGTGCGTACGTCGAGCGTGAAATCGTTTGTTATTTGTTTGCTGAGCGAAGCGAATGCAAATTCAGCCGAGCGTAATGAAACCTAGTTAATGGACTCTCGGATAAGGTGTCTTTCGACAACGATGTGTTATAATTGTCTCTTGTTTTTGTTATTATTCTATTTTTGTACAATAGAATTTTTAAATGCATCTTTATTTCCTAATTGATATTTAATTACAAAAAGTACTAATTGCATGTGTATAGATACCTTTGTCATTTTAACGAATTTTCTACGTTTTTTTTTATGTATTTTATATAATTCCTCTCTTTCTCTCTATCTTCTTACATTTCAAACTATGAGCATTATTGCGTGGCAGCAATTGATTAAAACTGTAATGTGATTTATTGAAATGGATAAATCGTAAAAGTCATTATTAATTTAATCAATCAAAGAACTGAATAATAAGTAAAATTAGTGATTGTTAATTGTCAGTAATTGTTCATTATCGAATATTTTCCAATATGATTTTGTTGTGTTGTTCGTATTTATCTATAGATGATATATTTAGTCTCTTGCCGTTGTAAATATTACAAATTACCGTTCATGCGAACGTGTAGAAACAAAAGAGAAGATAATATTTTTGTATAAAAGAATTTAACGGTTGAATAAAGTTATTTTAATAATAAAAATAATAAGAAAAATATAAAATAAGTTTTTAAAGTATATTATTTGCAAGATTGATAACCAATATATTGATTTATTTTAATGAAATTGTGTTAAGGTACGCGCATAATATATTATTTTTGTTAAAAATACGAAAGTTAAAGTGAAATTTCTCGTCATAACGCGATCGTTGTACAGACTTCTTCATGTCATAGTATTATTCGAGAAAAGTTTCTTTTACTCATGATACGGAGAATACGTACTTTCGGTTATTAAAGTGGATCGGAAAGGTGCGAAAAATAGGAGAACTTTTTACTATATCCATTTGCGTTTCTTTTTCACGCGTATCTACTTTCGGAAATAACCATTTGAGGTTTCTTTATAATCTCAATATACATTTCCGTACTAGAATGAGAGAGAGAGAGAGATATATAGAGGAATGTTCGTAAAGCTTAACAATGTTGTAATATGTATATAGATATTTTCAGACACATTTTTTTTTGAAAATGGGGCCACAAACGAAAAAAATGTTACACCCTTTTTCCAACTTATTTTTATAAACTTGTTTTTTAATATACTATCGGTCAAAATAATTTTTTCGCGTAGAAAAATTTCCTGATTTTCAGGATAAATAATAGAAAATAACTTGTCGATCGTTTATTTTATTTTAGTAATCAAATTACGAAATTAAATGGGTTTCGTTAGAAACGACTCATGACAAAATGGAACAAAAACTTACATATTTAATAATAGACAATTTTTTGAACAAACAATTGATGCTATGTACAAATACTGATAATAAGAGAAAATTTCATGTGGTAAGTATTTAATTAAATCAACTTTTTATTATTTTGTAAAATGGTAAAATAATTTCGACCGGTAATAGGTATATATATATATATATATATATATATATGTATGGGAGATATTTTATTTTATATTTCGTATTAATATTAAAATATTTCGAGATAGATAATACAATTTATTCCTATTCATTGAGTTATGAAACGCGTTTAATGATTTTTTACAAGGATAGAATTACTTTTTTTTTTCACTTGTTAAAACTTTTATCATCAATTTTGATATTTAAATAAAATATTTGTTATTTCATATAATGTCCGACGAACCCGAAGAATCGGAATGAAGCTTAATGTAGCGTGATTCTCTATTGTGTTCATTCATCGATCTATCTTATTTCGATTTTCCGATCGAGGTCTTTCGAGAGAGAAAAGGAGAGAAGAAAGGAAAGAACGATATTTTTCGAAGAGTATTCTTTAAAACAATAAATCCCTTTGCGAATAACGTTTCAGTAATTAATAATCTTTTCGTACGGACGCGGTGCAGTATTTACTGATATAGTAAAAAAGATGGGGATGTTGGAAAAGAATTGTTCTTAATTCAAATTTCGAAAGAAATTTGCTTCATTTTTTTGTTCGATTTTTCGTTATGGTAGATAAAGTTAAATGGTTGGCAAGTTGGATATTACACATTAAAGTTAAAACGAGTATCGAGTTATTAAAATTTCATGATAAATTTTTTTACCTAACTTTGATCCCCGGTATGTATTTTATTTTTCTTTCCTTCTCTCTCTCTCTCTCTCTCTATCATCTTTTTTCTTTCTTGTCATATAACGAGGAAACAGCTTGACATTTGTAGAAGCTCGTTTAGAACTCATTTGCGTAATAGGAACGTGATTCTGCCCCTTGGTGAATAAAAAAAGTTGTTTCATAATTATTAAAATATATCGATTGCAAATTTTCAAATTTTAGGTATGTTATAGAGACTTGTCGTTACTCGATATATAAAACGAAAGGATGGATGAGTAAGAGGGATAGTAGTTTCCGAATGATTTGGCTTGATTTACCTTCAATCTGGCTTACCGTCGTTGTCATAGTGGTGTACTTCGTTTAGGTGCAATTTGAAGTTTCCCTTGGAAGGTAGAGTTTTAACGAGTAGTTATCGGATAAAGATTATTTTTTCGAGAGGAAAAATCTACGACTCGTTAGAGTTAAACTTTGATTTTTATAAGATCGTTCTTGGAAATGATCGAACGAACGCTTGAAGAATTATCGAACGTAATTCGATTCGATTCGATTTGATTCGAGTATATATACTCGTTCGCAGCTTTTTTTTCCCCCTCCCCCACCTCGCTATCTTTGGGTCGTTGATAACAAGAAGCGTGATTCGATTAACGTTTCGAAATCGATGGACAGTCCGAGATAAATTTACGTCACATGAAGCAGCTCTTTTCAATCAGTAAAGTACACGCAAGTTTCTTCGACACGTCACGCTCTCGTGCGTGACACTCAGCATATTCGATTGATCATGTTCGCGTTTTTTGCTCCCTTTCTCTCCCTCTCTTCCAGCTCCCCTTTCTCTCTCTATCCAACCCTATCCTATCTACCTACCTTCAGTTCGGACCGTAATGTAAACTTTGTAATAACGAATTAAATATTATAACGCGGCGTGCAAACGCGTCGTTTCGTATTTACATGGAAATAGCGTATACACCGCAGCTGGAAGCATTCGTATGTATGTACATCAACACACTTTTCGCAAATATTGGCCGAACGTGCAACAACATTGTCCGTAACCTCGCGCACGTCGTGTCGACCCTTTCTCTACTAGGTGCTCTCTTGTCTACCTGGATTTTTCCCAATAAGTCAACAATCCTTTTTTTTATCCCATTCCCTCCCATGAAAATCGACTTATATCTCCGAAACATCGAAACGATAATTTCCTACATTATAATTCGTATTTCTTTTATCAAATGCATACGTAAAAATAAAAAGAGTAGGAGAGGGAGAGAAAAGGAAAGGAAAAGATATGAATTTTTCAGTCGACGGGAAAATTGTGTGAGAAACGATTAACTAGCTATCCGTGTGCGCGAGTGAAAATTAACGAAAAATAAAGAAGACATTTTATCCTGTCCATGGTGGTACTGTATCAAAAAAAAAAGTTAAAAAATCTGTAGTTCTTTGATCATCTCGTTCACATGCGATTAAACAACTATATCTTTTTAATTTTTATCTTTAGTCGTTTTTATATCTCTGTACCAGGTTAAAATACGTTCGTATCAAATTATAGCATACGATTCGTTTAATAAGAAAATTAAAACGTACGAGTATTTATCTTATTTTCTTCTGTCTCTCCCCTTTCCCGAATTCTTTCATCTTTATTGTCACATTTATACGCGTGGGACGTTTATTTGTGATTAATGAAATATCTGAAATCAATATCGGAAAAGCAATCAGTTTCTCTTCGAAGATGGAATAAACAGTTTGAAACCGCTAGTTTCGGTGTACAGTAATGCGAATATCACTTCTCATTCGAACAATGGCCACTGCTTCGAGTGAGCTTTAAGTTCCACTCGAGTTCTATTCTCTCTCCCACTTTCCCTCTCTTTCTCTCTCTCTCTCTCTCTCTCTCTCTCTCTCTCTCTCTCTCTCTCTCTCCCTTTCTCTTTCTATCTATCTAGTCTACTCTACTTCGTGGTATCGAAGTAATATCCTATGCTAATGACCCAGCTGGAGGTCTCCTCGATTCTGATTCTCCTCTAAATGAGATTCAATAATGGTTTGGCAATTTGCTGACGTTCTGAGATATATATTATGTTTATATATAGACTTTCAAAAAGAGAACGACGCGAGGTGAATAAAATCGAACCGGAGAAAGAATACAGCAAATAGCAAAAGGTGAAGAAGAAGAAGAAGAAGAAGAAGGGACAATCAATTGCACTTTTCTATTCGATTATTTCTTTTTTTATTCCTTCGTAAATGCACCGAATGTTATTTTCTTCTTTCGAAAATTTTACTTCATGGTAAAATATATGTTTGAGATCTTTCATTATGTCAATTGTAAATAAGTTAATGCTAATGATTCAATTCTTATTGGAATTTCAATATTAATAGATTATGTCATCGATAAACTATTTATCGATATTATCTAGATCATTTTTGACAATAAACGAAAGTTCAATTCTTTCTTGATCAATTTTTGATAATATTTTAATTGTTCTTTTTTAATAGAATTTAAAATACAATGATTAATCAACGACACTATAAGTACACAATAGATGTAGACAAATTTTATTTGATCATCCAGCATATCCAATCTGTTATCGTAAAAGTGTGAGCACGATTGATTCTCGATCATTCAAAAGGTCTCCGTGTTAATTCTATCGGAATGATAAATCGAGGCTTTTTTTTTTAAAAGCGTTGATTTTGGCACTTTTTCAAAATACTGAGAGATAGAGAGAGAAAAAAATGGGGAAAATAAAAAAAATAGAGACAGAGAAGGTTGAAGAATGAGCAATATGTTTTCGAGTGTTTCCCACTAAAATTCGCTCGTTACTGTCGGTAGAATTCGGCTATCGAGAGAAAGAGAGAAAAAGATAGAGAAGGAGAGAGAATAGAAGAGAGAAGAGTGGTTATAATGAACGACGAGCATCTATTTGCAACTATTGCGGATTGTTCTCGTTTCTGATAAAATATGTCTGTGTCGTGTTGTATATATATATATATATGAAATGTGCAATACATAGAAAGAGAGAAAGAGTTGTACGCGTGAATGTTAATAATGCGATCGCATACAAAAGAACGTTTGTCGGTGAGAGGATATAAATCCGTGTTTGAATTCAAATAGCGCGCCAAAACGTCGACTTCGTTTTCTTTATGCTATTTGGAGAATGCTTATTATCGTTAATAAAATATTTCATCATTTTGTTTCATAGGTAGATCGATTCAAAATACCATTTTCATAGTTCTTTTCCTAAAATTATGCGACTACAGATTCCCACGTTCTATTTTACGTTATTTTACCTCTTCTATTATGACCAACATTACAATGATTGCTTTCATACTTATCATTTTTATTATTATCATATCATAATTTGGTCTCATTATCATTTAATTATTTTTAAATTTATTTTCAATTTTTGTACAATCTGTGTGTTTAAGTAATATTTTTACGAAACTCATTCAAAACGTACACATTTTAACGTACAAAGTTTCCAAGTTATTTTCTTGAATTCAGAAATGAACTTGCATTGTGCACTGGTTTATTATATTGTTTTAGAGTTGTGGGATCAACGACTAACTCGTTAATTAAATATGCTTAAGTACATACATCTAAGTAATGAACAAACTAACTAAACACGTGAAGGCTCAATAACAATTTTATCAAGCGGACATTAAGTATTCAATATCGTACGACAAGGAAGAATGGAAGAAGAAAGGGACAGAGAAGGAGGAAAAGGGGTATGAGGAGAAGGAGAAGGAAGAGGAGGAGGAGAAGGAGGAGACGGGTTGATGTCTGCCCTCAGCGAACGTTAAGACGGCGGAAATTAAGTTGCGGAGTGAATTATGGAAATACGGATCATCGGTAAGGCAAGCCAAGTGGTATTATCGTTTTACGTTCAGCCGAGAGCACAATTTTCCTTTTCTACATTGCTATGAGCTAAAGGACGATCCGTGATATTTGAAATTGAAATAGAAACTTTTACCTTTAATTAATGCAAATCAAACGCGAGCCGATCGCGTTGTTATCGAGCATTGATTCATTTTCTTAAATCAAATTTTCGCAAAATACGAACGTTTTCTTCAATTTCTTTTCGTTATTTTTCATTTCTTCCCTATCCTTTATATGGCTTTAAATTTGAACGAATTTTGTAATCTTGACAATCGTTAATTTGAGATGTTCGAATCGTTTGATAAAATGTTTAAAAGTAGCCTTAGAGAAAGGAGTAATCGTAAGAGAATGACAAAGTCCGAAAATAGACAAAGGTTAATTTGGCGGATGGTTACGTGAAATGAGAAATGCTCAACTCGTTTTGAGAAGATAAAAGAAAAGGTAGCAAAGGGAAAATTAACAATTTAAGCTTTGAATCCTCCTAGTCGTCGTGTGATTAACTTTAACAATCGCATGAATTCGTTTGTCCTAGTCGTTTGGCAAAGCTTCTTGATGCTAGCTCAAACTTTAACGTAAATCGGAGCGGTTCCGACTCGTTTCCGGCATTGAATCCCTAAGTACAGAAATGTGGGAAGCTCGGAAAGAGGACTAGGGTGATTTCGTAGCATACGTTGCTTTTCCTTTCCGTTACTGACTTTCTGGATACGCCCATGCCAATAAATTCCTATGGGAAATCAGGAGGATATCGAAATCGAATCAAGTCTAAGGCATAGACGTGACGTAACTTTTTTCATTCTTGTCTAGGTAACGTTAAAAAGAGAAAGAGAAGTAATGTACGTGTGTGTGTATGTGTGTGTGAGAGAGAGAAAGAGAGAGAGAAAGAGAGAAGGAAAAATAAAAAAAAAAGGTAGGAGAGAAAAGACGTTCAAAAAGCGTACAAGGGCTAAACTTATTTCGCGAAGTAGGGTCGAATGTTCATTTAGTAATCCGCTTAGAAAATATAGCTGAGAGGATTTTTCGAGTCGAGAGGACAATTTGTTCTGTGGGAAATTGGGAATAACTGTACCTACTCGATTGGCCACGATAAAGCTTATATACGTCTGCTTGAAACGTTTTATCGATTTCATTTTTAACCGCATCGTTGAATTAACTCTCATGTGATTTTTACGCACAAAATGTTATCCAACTCGTTGAAATTTACCGCGGATTTCTTTAAATGAAAATATTTCTTTTTCACGGCTGAATGTTCCGTATTTAGTTAGAAAAATTTTAATATATACCAATAATAGGCGATAATACATCCAAGAGAATAAGAATACGAAATATTGCAACTTGGTTCGTGGAAATACGATTTTTCTAAGAATACATCAACGCTTTTATGGATTCTTATTTTTAGAGTAAAAAAGAAAAGAAAAAAAAGAAAAAAGGTAAGTTCGCGACAACGATGACGAGGTTTAACAATTGCGATGAAATTTTGTCGATTCGAAGCTTCGCTCGGAAAAGAGGTGGGTACGATTATTCCGTATGAAATCCGACCGGTTTGGCTCATCAAAATTTCACGCTACGATGACATCGACGAAAGAAATTGTCACGAGAGAGCATATCGAGAATAGGGTAACGAAAAACGTACTAGTAGACATTCGGTATGGAATAATCGAGCAAATCGATTTCTCGAGACGAAAATCTATTTCTTTGTTATCGATATCGCGAAAAAAGTTCCATTTTTGTTTTCTTTTCTTTTTCTTTTTCTTTTTCTTTTTCTTTTTCTTTTCCTTTTACTCTTTTCGCGTTTTTCCATTTCGCAAGACGGAACGATTAAAGTGAATAATCTTGAAATTTTCCTCGGAATCATTCTAAATCGTTCTCTCGTATAGGAGAATTCATGTTCGTTGCATAACATTTGCTTGAAATTTTTTTAACAAAGAACGATAAAATTCCTGACTTTTTTTTTTTCTCTCTTTAACTAATATTTCTTTCTTCTTAGAATTATACGTATGCGATTGCCCTCACGCGCGCACACGCATACACACATATATATATATACATTTATTTCTCTCACTTCAACATTTCTCTTCCAAAGCCAATTATGCGGACAGCTTTTTGTACGTGGTGATCTCGATTTGCCGGGATAACGAGGTCGAGAAAAGGTAGCACGTACCAATGTAACACAAGAGTATCACTTCAAGAATTTTAGGATCATTCCCCCCTTTCTCCTTTCTTCCCCTTCTTTATTCTCTTTCTCTCTCTCTCTTCTTTCTTTCTTTCTTTCTTTCTTTCTTTCTTTCTTTCTTTCTTTCTCTCTCTCTCTCTGGTGAAAATTAGTACCGACCACTCTTCCGGTTCGAATTTTCAAGTCGGTTACCTCCGTGCAACGTTGTCGACAATCGACTTAACTATTCTCGTAAGGATCTAACGAAAAGAAAATTCGACTTCTTGTTCATGGTCGGGAAATATCGTGAACGTGACCAACGAGTTTGACCAATATCCAATAGCTTTACTAACTGTATGAATTTGTCATTAACATTTTTTAATTTGTTATATATTTCTGCCGAGAATAGCAACGTTCGTAGTATTCATATAATTGTGTGTTATAAATATTTATTAGAAAATAATAAATGATCGTTATTTAAAAAACGATAAATCCTAATGACGAAAAAATCGTTTCCATAATAGTTTCTTTGCGGGAAAATACCCTAGGGTGTTTTATCCTTCGGAAAGATAATCAGGTTGAATGAAAAATAATCTTATCTTGTTAGGAAGAGCTGTAGCATTATATTTTTTACAAGTTAAATATCGTTTTCGTGTCGCGTTTGCCACGAGCGAAGAATAAATTTGCGATCAACGTGTAACGATCTTTCGCGAATGTAGTGCCGTTGTAATCCTAAAATTTTGTCCAGGGCGAAACGAGTACGGTGTTGCTTCAATCCCCGACGGAATTAAAACGCTACGGAAACGTAAACCCGTTTTCAAATTACTTCGCCGGCCTCGCGGACGAATGCGTATAAATTCAATTTACCTTTATGCGATATACCATAAACGTATGTGAACATACGTATCGGTAGATATGAAATTGTATGTAGGGTATATGTATATCTAGATGTGTGTAAAAATCGATACGTATTTTATTACTCTTTCAGATAATTTAAGTAAAACTCAATCGTGAAAAGTAATTCATTGTTTCTATATTTCGGCAAAAGAGTATAATATTCTACGAGTGTTTCGATTTGATAGAGTAATAATATTACAATAGAAAATTTGTATTTTTGTGTTCGATTGTTACGTGGTACGTTATTCAATTAACATTCTTATCAAATGAAATTTAATGAAGCTCTTTTTGTGTTATATTTCAAAGAAATTATTTATTATAAGATTTTGATATATTCCTATATATATATAATAAGTATTGGAAAATTTTGATAATTAAAACCCCCTTCAATTTCTATGATTATAGTATTGATTTATAATTTAAATTTCAGACAATTTAACAATGAAAATGACGCCAATTATGTTATTGATTAAATATACTTATTTTATTCGAAGTCTTGTAATGTGAAAATACGAAAATTTTCTGTTACCCTTGATATTATTAACTTGTTCGTATTCTTTAGACTCTCTTAATAATATAAAATACGAATTTTAATAAATCATTAGATTGTAATCGCGATAAATTATATCTGCTCGTATTAATATCCATAAAAAAAAAGGGGTAAAAAGTAGTCGAAAAGTGTAGAATACTCCCCATTTTCGAGAAAGATATGTACGTCCGAGCGTAGAAGGAGTTCGTTATAAAACAGTATCAGCTGGAAAGCGGGTAAGCTAAAGGTCGGTTTAATTGCGGACATTCCGCGGGATCGCCGAAACGAAATGAGAGGGTAGGACGAATGTGGGTTCGTCGTCGTAATCGGAGATGTAGAGAGAGAGAGAGAGAGAGCGAGAGAAAGAGATAAAAAGAAAAAGAGAAACAGAGGGATAGGGAGAAAGGGTGGAGACTATGAAACTAGGTTGAAAATTTGTCGAGAAAGAGAGGCGTACAGAGGATAAAATGAGAAAGAGAGAAAGAGAGAGAGAGAGAGAGATAGTATGGTCGAGAACAATCTCGAATCAAAACGATCATTGCAATTTTAAACGCGCCATTTCGTTATCTACGTAGCAGATTACTTTGACCGGCTGTATTCAAATGAATTTGATGCTAAAAGCTTTTACAAAACGAATCCTATTTTCCGAGAGAGTGATGTGACGACAGTCAAGGAAAATTGTCTACGATTGTTAAGAATAAGTTAAAAAACAAGTTGGAACAGTGCTTTGGTAGGAAGTAAATCGTTTCCACTGAATGTCAACTGAGATAGCGACATTTCATTCGAAAATTCTTACTCGTACGACTTTTTCTTTTCATTTTCATTCAATTTTCTCGCCCCAGGGCGAAAAATATGTTCTTGACAAATTGTTTGAGTCCGTTTAAATTCGTTTAAATCAAACTAGAATGTACTAGTTCTCATGTATATATCTATGTATGTATGTATAAGTATGTATTACTTTGGTAAGAATTGAATGTGAGAAAAATGATGTTAGTTGATTAGCTGTTTAGAAATTTTTATTGCTTCTTCATTGTTAACGACGATTTTGATCAAATTTAGACTAACTTTACTTTATCGTTTCCTCGATGTATTCTTCGCGTCTCTGGCGCATTTCAAAACTACAAAATCCTAGGACTTCTCATAACTACGGTGCTGAATCGTCACAATGGCGTTCGTTGAATTTGCAGACGCTAACTCTGGAGTTTCACGAGCTCGGTGCGTATTATATCATACAATATCATACGAAGGCTGCTATTTATGGGAGAAAACCCAAGAGAAATTGTGGCTTACGCCTGCGAAAATATGAAAACCCGTTTATGTTTCGAATATATATATATATACATAATGATTAATTGCGAAAGAAAATTAAGATTTAGGAAAAAACAAAATCGACCTTCATCCGTTCCGTAAGATAATTAAACGATATTAACTTGATCGATATATCGTAACAAGATTTTCTCCTTGATTTTCATTTGTATCAAATATTTTAATCGAACTTTGTCCTGTTAAAACAGAGATAATACTCTTTTCGGAGAAGTCTTAAGAGAGATAGAATTTTATTCTAAACGACCTCACCAAAAAGTTCTCAACATTTGACGAACCAGTTTGACACTAAAAAGTATTGTAGTATCGTGAGACTTTAGATGAACGTAATACTCAAACGCGAGAGAAAAAGAGAAAGAGAAGGAATTTCGGTAGAATTTTTTGTTTCTCGATTAAACGTGTTAAAGTAAAATATTTCAACGAGGCATTTTTGTGCACAGTCGTTGATCATTGCGATAGAGAAAATTCCAATGTTTAATTTATAGAACATATTATTTTGATCAAATCTTTTTCTCGTAAATGTCGATTGCTTGTAAATCCGAACGTTTTTTTTTTTTTTTTAATTTTTTCCAATTAAATATTGTCCATATCGATTTGTTCAATTTTTATCATTAGAATATAGTTGCTTCATTTGAAAATTGCAAGTCCATGATTGTTATATAAACCGCTGTCTTATAATATTTAATTCGAAGTCTCGTATTACTGAACGTTACTTAGGTAGATTAAATTTCTCTGTTCTTGTGGCTCATAAATCACAAAGTCGATGGATTAAACGAGCCAAGATGTTCTATAGTCGTTGTCAAGAATTAAATTGTCTCGGGGGTTGATGATAGCTGAAGGCCGTTTAAAAATAAAAAAAAAAAAAAAAAAAACAAAGAAAATGATTGTCTGAGGGAAGAAGTAAAGAAAAGAAAAAAAGAAAAAAAAAAAAGAAAAAGAATAGGAACATGATGATGATGATGATGATGATGATGAGAATAGAACAGTGTAGATGATGTCTCGGTTCTTCAAGAAGAGCTAACTTTCTTAGAGCTTGGTTTCAACGCTGATAGGGCGTACGTTGTCTGTGGCTGTGCAAAATCAGCCAGAAGTGTTTCGGAGAAGTGCTTTGTGAGTACCGTCGAGTACCACATATACTTCAACGTGTGCTCTTTTCTAGAAAAGAGAATAGAGGGAAGATTTGACTAACGAACGAACAACACGCGAGGCATCTAACAAGTACATTGAAGAAGAATTTCCAAATTTAATGCCCTGTGTACCAAATTATTGTATACCAAAGTTATATCCTTTTTAAACGTTCAAATATTTTATGATTAATTAAATAGTCAACTATATTTTATGAATTATTTCGAAATTTTATTCTAGATAAAATTTCACAATTAAATTATTTTAATAATAATTAAATATTTTAAACAGAGAGAGAGAGAGAGAGAGATAAATTATTAAAAAAGAAAAGATAATTCATTCGGCAGATTATAATTATTCAAATAGTAATTGGTGAATGAGAGAATATGATATTCGTCAGATACGCTTATATAGTTTTAGTGGAGTTTGACTGAGACCGTTGTAGCGAGAATAACGAGAATAACGAGAGAAGGGTGAATAGGGATGAACGTGTGGTAAAATAGAATGGGGAAAGGGCATAGGGTGTAAAGGGTGTACAGTAGTGGTTGTGGAGACGGTCCGGTAGTATGTACCTATCGTGTCTAGGGCTTAAAGGTTGCCAAACGAGTGTCTAAACGGCTGCAGACTACCCTACAGGCCCTTTCGATTGTTACTAATCCGGTTAATCCTTTTTGCTACATATACTTTCTCTTCCTTCCTCTTTTTCTCTTTCTTTCGTTTTATTTTATTCATTCTTCTTTCACCCTTCTTTATTTCCATTCCCTTATAATCCCTTTAATATTTTTTTAGACTTCGTTTTCTAAAGTATCGTGTTAATCATTTGAATAACGTCGAATAATGTACAGCAAAGTATTTTAATTGCAGTACACTCAACTCTTACATATTAATACCTTTCATTCAATTATTATGAATACGTAAGAAAACAAAAAAGCAAAGCAAGTGCTTTTTCAAAGTAATTAATGATGCGTGCGTTGAAAGGGTAAACGTGTGTAATAACGAACGATGTCTGGCTGTACGTATTTTAATCCGATTATAAGAGTCTTTCATTGTTAATCCGCGTTATTAATTACGAACAGTTACGGGAGATCGATTTGTGCATATATTGATTATTCATTTATACGATGATCAAGTTTGAATTTGACGTAACGTTTCATATATGTATATTACATATCTGATAAAATCAAATGTTTAAGATTTATTCTCAAAACGCGTATATTATATATTATTGTATTGTATTAATAAATAAATAAATTTTATTATACAATTATAAAATATATATTAATTAATATATTGTTAAATGCAAGACAATTTGTGTTCATATTTAGAGAGAGAAGAGAATTCAAGGTATTTTAAATAATTTTTATAGGAGTATTCCCCTACATGTCCCCACTTGTATATTCTCGATATATAAATTACATATCTACTTAAATTTTCAAATTGATTTAAATTTTGATCGCAAAAGAATATTTTATTTAAAAAAAATAATAATATAACATAAATGATAATAAAATTTTTCGCGTGTGCTTGCACACAAAATATAATAAATATACAATAACCATTTTTGTAAGTAGTACTTATAATTGGTTCTATTTTGTATCTTTATATTTCTCTTACAATAAAATTTATACGAATTAAAAAGTTTTCAATTTACAAGCAACTATTAATTGTTTAAAATTATCAATGGAGATACGAATACTCCTATGTTCCGCGGTTTATAGTTCACGAATTTAATTTGTTCGCAATAATAATAACGTACAAATATAAATTAGGTCGAGAAAAAGCGATTTCCTTTAATTTACAAATCAAAATTTGGTAATCGTTTGTTGAGTTTTTAATGTTCAACGACGTGTGACATAATATATAAAATATATCGACGTGTTCCACCAGGCATTACGATATAATGATATAGGGACTCGTTCTGAAAAAGACCCTCTCATCGTCATAGTTGTCGTTGTCGTCGTCTTCGTCGTCTTCGTTGTCGTCTTCGTAGAAGGTGAGTGATTTTTCGCTCGTTTAAAGACCTACTATGGTTGTGAAATTCTCCCTCGCTTCTTTCCTTAACCACTACAAGTTTGAAGCTTTTAAGGGCTTTTGAACCCTTAAACTTCCCCCGAATCTAGTATATGACTCGTTAAAACATGAAAAAAAGGATACCAGATTTTCACTCTCTCCTTGAAAATACGTCATCCTTAAAAGTTAATGATGTTAGAATTTGTCTGTACTTTTTCCTTTCTCCTTTTTTTTTTTTTACTTTATACCTTTCGAATATATTTGTAACTCGTTTATATATGAATTCTCTTGTATATTTAGTGATTGAATTATCATGATTATTACAGATTATTATCTCGAACGAATTTCATTTTAATAAACCAGAGAATATAATAAACTATGGAAAATAAACAGCGATTTAATGAATTAATTAATGCATTAGACTAACTTTCACGTATGAATTAAAGGTAAAGTTCAACACAGATGTTGAAAATAGAAAGAGTTCTACAATACATCATTGCGCGAAGCGTAAAAGCTTGGAAACAGAGAGAGAGGGAGAGAGAGGAAAAGAGAGAAGTGCAGATTTTGATTCAAAAGGAGGATATTCACGTCCTACGCGCAGAAACTCCTTGATCCGTTTATCCGTTTATTTTAAGATGAAAAGCAGGAGCGCGTCCGGCTTATTTCGTTCCTATGTCAGATCTGCTTTGTACTCTCCAATGTATGTACTTACTTACGTTCGTACGTATATATACGTATTATATATGTATATATACGCACGTATGTATTTTAATATTCGTTTCAAGCACACGAGAGATGGAAACACGTTCATACATTGCACTTTATTTCTTTCCCTTTTCATTTATACGTTTGTTCCTATTTTTATTTCATTTAAAATTCGTTATCATATTACCCCGTTTAATTAACTTTTTTTCTTTTTTTATTTCTTTTATTCTTTCTTTTTTATTTAAATGAACAAAATACCATTTGGAAGAATCGTATTAGAATTCTCTAATACTTTGAGATCCTTTAGATATTCTTAAAGGTACGAAAAGAAAATCACTCGATTATAACATCCAGTAATTTGGCAGAGCGGAAAATTGAATTTCTCGTTCTTCTCTTTACTGTGAACAATTTGGCGGGCTTTTCGAATACTCGCAGAAACTTCTGCTTGGCCGAGCGAGTCCAACAGGATCGGTTTAAACGCGCCGTATCGGTCTCGATTAGAGAGCACGTCGGTTCGGTTAGTTAGTTTACCCTTGGCGCCTCCAGTGTGTCACTAGTTCCAATAGCTCGTAATTCTTGGTACGGCACGAAAGCGATCGCGATAAAATTAATCGAGCTTTTCGAGAGAAAATTTTGTTAATCTACAACTCGATTATGTCATTTTACGAACGGGAGAGAAAGGGAGATCATTCCGTCTTTTAGATCTTCTTTTCAAATTATATTCCCATTATCCTTCCTATTTGAATAAAGACAAAATAAAGATATACACAGCTAGTAACTTTAATATATTTATTTTTACGTATTTTATTATATGGTTTAGAACGAGATATATATATATATATATATATGTTACCGTCATAACCGGAAATCCGCCATTGCTGGTAATTCCTCGGCATTCTTATCAATGCAAAGAGAGAGATATTTTATAAAATATCAAATTACTATTTAAACAACGTTAAAAAAAATACATTCTCGGACACAAACAAACACAGCCATATGCAACCCCTCCTCCCATCCAAAAACTTTTCAAAGATATATCAGAGATTGCAATGCTATAAATTGTACAACTTTGCTATTTCTTTGAAAAGTTTTGGTAAATATTTTTTATACTAAAAGTGAATAGATTTTAATGAAACTTATATTAAATTAAAGTACACTCTTTTATCTACACGTAGAATACCTTTTTGCGTTATAAATCAAAATGTTTAAGTACCATGTCTAATTACAATTAGGATAAATTTTATCGAAACAATTTGAAATACGTGTTAATTAAAATAATATGTTGAAAATGTATTGTACTAACATCTGATTTGTGAACTTTATTTTAAATAAAGACGAAACGGGAGGAATATGTTCCACGAAATGATTTCGTTCACTCTATGTCGTCAGAGGAATGCTTATTTAACTCATGAACTTGGCGCATAAGCGGCAAACTCGTTGCCCATGAGGAACTTCTAGGAAATGCGACAACTGCCTCGAAGTCTAGCGATAGCAAGCACGAACGCGAAGCTGGCACGTTAGAACACGTGTGATAATAATAGACAAGCCGTCGTTCTCTTTCACCCTTTACGTCCTCCCCTTTTGTTTTCCCTGCCTATCTTAACAAATTGTACCTTCTCGACTATATCTCACTCCCTCTTTCTCTCTCTTTCTTTCTCTCTCCCTCTTGTTTTCTCTCCTTTATTCTCTTTGTGGTCTCTTGTAACGAATAATGTTCTGCGATATCGAGATAAGTCAGGCACCGTTAAAAACACGACACCCAATTTAACGAAATTATGTCAGAAGCGGAATATATTGACTGTAATATTTTTCTTTGAGGTTACACTAGTTGTTTTATTTTATTTTATTTCATTTTATTTTGTCATCGAGTCTGACTCGCTCGTATTTATAAGTATTTCTTTTAAATAATTATAATCTATGAATGAATTATATTTTGTAAAGGTGAGAGATCGTCGAGACAAGTGGAAAATATTCAAAGTATTCAAGTCAACCTGTTCTGCAGCACTGCGGTTCATTCATTTTTCCATCTTTTCATGATTTTCTTTTTTCATTCATTTTCTACTTCTTGATGTGTTCTTTTATTTCTTCTTAATATAATATTTTTTTTTATTCCTTTATCAAATTCAACCGAACAGAAATTCCCTTTTTCTTTCTCTTTCCATTCTCTTTTCTTTTAGATTTTTTGTTCGTTTCTGGGAAGCACGTTGCGAAAGGAAAAAGAGAGTAATTCATGCTTCAAGTATTTATTCGAATAGGTGTTCCTAAAACTCGTTCTTATATAAACGGTTACAGTATTATATATGTAAAAAAAAACAAAAAAGAAGAAAAAGATAAAAATATATGAATAAAAGAAAAAAAAACAATAGATACGTAGTTAGAGTTTTGAAAAGAAACGTCTTCTCTTAAACAATTTCTTTAACGATGAATTTGAAAATAACAAGAAGATGAAGAAACTAACGAAACTATTAACAAAATCTCAACAATTTAACAAATGAAATATAAGACAGACGAGTTAATTCGATAAAGGAGAAGAAATTTAACAACAGTGGGAGGAGAACAAGAGTTAGCTACTACATTGTAGTTGCTCTTTTCTAATCCTTTGATTAGAATTTAATTGTTCGAGTGGTAGTAGATCATAGTTTTAAGCGTACTCGAACAGAACAGCCGATACGACAATGAAACGAAGATGAAACGAGACATAATGAGAAGAAACGAGATGAGATGAAACGAGACGAGACGAGACGAGACGAGACGAGACGATAGAATAGGATAGGATAGAATAGGATAGGATAGGATAGGATAGGATACGATACGAAATGAGTTGAGAATATATTGAAGGAGAGGACGAGAGAGAATAAGAAGGAAGACGAAAACGACGATAGGAAGATGTCTATGACGTTCTAATTTGTACAATGCGTGCGACGATACGAAGCAGTACGTGATACTGGTAATTTGATTTATCAGTTCATCGCGTCATATCTACTATCTTGTGCTAGAAATTCCTTTACAAGTTAGATATCTTCTTGAATTCACTTATAGCAAGCTCAAACCATTGCCATTTCTGATGCTATTATTGTCAGTTGCTGCTTGAAAATGTACGATCAATGAGAACTCTGCGTATATTCTCTCTCTCTTTCTATCTTTCTCTCCTTCTCTCTCTCTATCCCTCTCTTTCTGTCTTTGACGTGAAATAGCTATGGCCTTTTGATTACGAACTCTCAAGGAGAACTTCCATACAATCGATGTTCAAACAGACGTATTTTGCAATAACGATTCTGGCGGATCTTTGGTTCGCCATGAAATTCAAGACGGAAATCCTTTGTGCTTTTAACGATAGATCTCGAATAATAGAAATGAGAGATTGGACTATATACGATTATTTGAATATACCAAATAAATGTATTAGTTGACCGCGTGTTATGCAAATGATATACGAAAACCTTATGCGAACACAACCAAATTATATTGTAATTATTAATTTTTATCAAACCGCCTAAACATGTTTTCGAATTTTATTCGTTGTTTTATATATTTAACAAGTATTATTAATTAAATTTAATTAATTAATCTTGGTATTATATATATATCCGAATTATTCTGATATAATAGATGGCTCGAAGGATTTGCTCGGTAATTGTTGTATGAATCTTCTTCCCAAACTTCGTGATTAAATTTCATTAGATTTTGTTTACATTTCCTAAGTTATATTCATCAATTAGCTTGTCAAATGATCGATCAAAATAAATTTAAGAAATTTGAAAGACATTTCACTGACCTAATTATTTTATAATACATTTAAGTGTACGATCATAAGATTCGTCTAAAAACGTTCGGATGCTTATGACATAAATGATACCACGTCACGTAGGAAGTTCATCGATGCGAATGTAGGAAGTTCTAGTGGAAATATCAAGCGCGAGTCAGACAGCCGTCACCTTTCTCTCTTTCTCTTTTACAATCTGTCTTCTTTTATATTTTTCCTTTCTTTTCTTTCGGCAGAAGAGAGGATAACTGATGCGAAAGGACACATGACTCGGTTATGTTATATTCGTGGAAGCAAATGTCAAAGAGAAAGCGGATATAAAGCGTAGTAAGCTCTATCTATTTATTGTTAGACTGTAACGCCATTGGAGAACTTTCAAAAGAGTTCTTTTTCACTATGGAAAAGTGTGTATGTCTCTATGGGGGGAAATGTAATGTATAATGTATAATGTATAATATATGTGAACGTATATCTATCTCTCTTGCTTGCTATACGTATATGTGTGTGTGTATGTGTTTGTACTGTATGTGACGGTTCGCGGTTGACCTGTGAAACAAAAGAAGGGAAAAGGGAGAGAGAGAGAGAGAGAGAGAGAGAGAGAGAGAGAGAGAAGGAGTAGGAAAACTCGAATAAAATACAAATCGGCTGACCGGGGTGGAGGCTCGCGTCATTTCACTGTCCGTTTCGGTGCTTGTAGCACGTCGGAGAACGCTTTTAACCCTCAACACGAGAAACGAATTCTTCTTCTCTTTTGCCTGTTTTTTCTTTTTTCTTTTTCTATTTTTTTTTCCCGTTGTTTAGCAAGAGAAGAATATTTTGTGAAAGTGCATTCTCCTCGACAACGAGACTCACTTTCTTTTATTTTGATATTTTTATTACACAAACATAAATACTTTTTTTTTCTCTTTTATAACACACAGGTATTTTAATTAGAGTAATTTGTAATAATTAACATAGTAATGTTATCCATTAACAGAATTGATACTTATCGTCCCCTGTGCTTTATTAATTTATTTTTTCATATATTATTTTTTTATATATATATCAATTAATTAACACAAATATTACTTAATGTTTCAACTGATAAATGAAATTTATTCAAATGTATTTCGATATTACAAAATTATATTCAAAGAGTCGATAGGGGGCATTTGTGAGTCTTTTGAACAGATGTATTTTTTTTTTTTTAATTCATTTTAAGGAAACGACTTGCGTTGGCTGGTTGGCTGGCTGTTCAGTTTAAAATCTTAACCTGAATGAGATCCTCGGGAACACTTGAATGACTGACCGAGCCAAACTCGTGCCATTTTGCCGACTAACGGGCTTTCTTTCCCTTGAGTATCGTTTGCCGACTCGATTCCTTCCCACAATTAGTTTCTCTCTTCCTTTCTCTTACTGATATATGCTTTTTGTTCTATATTCTGTCTCTTTCTCTCTTATAGGATCTATGTTAAACGAGGAATACCATCAAACGTGGTCTATTTTTTTTTTTTTTTGTTATTTCTGTTAATGCCAAAATGAACAACGTACTGATTCATTTTTTAGTGTTCGAGATAAAGCCAAGTTTATAACGCGTCGTTCATATCGAATATTCGTATCACGTATGTATAGTAAATATGAATACAACATATAGCACATTGTAACGGAGTATTAATGATGCATCGTTTAAATTATCGATCGAAAGAATTGTAATTAAATGCATTTCTATGTAATAACGAAATAATAAACGATAAAAATAAATGAAAAATTGTATGATAATTACGATTGTTACGATGAATTGTAATTGATTGATTTTGCACGTGTTATATTATTACTCGTCATAATTACATTTTATTGATTACATTTTTATTAATTATTTTCAAAGAACTTTTACGCGAACGAAAGTAAAAGTATTTCTTTTGATTTTCTTAACATTACGTCGTTTTATATATACATAAATAATAAATGATAGGTGGGGGGGGGAGCGGGAAGGGAGCAAAAGGATGCTTTATATTTATCCATGAAATATATGAAGGAACCAACCGTGTATAACGAAATTTAGTAGGGCATGATACGGTCGGAGAATATTTATGCAAAGCACGTAAATTTACAAATCGCGTAACCGAAATAACATTTTTATATGACCACGCAGTATCTCGTACTCGTATGCCTTGACATATCCTGTCACTGGAAGAGGCAATTTTTGCGAATTCCGTAGAGTACGCATGTTGTGAATATTATCGTTTTACTAGTTACAATTTTCGTACGAAAAACAAAGAAAAGAAATTAATTGAAAAAAAAAAAAAGAAAAAAAATGTCTATCGTCGTTTAAAATATCGTGGAGTGGTATTAAAACGTAGTCATTTAAAATCAAAGTATAAATATTCTCTATGGTAGGTAGTAATAATTAATGAAACTTTATTATAGTAAATTTTTAATAATAAAAATTGTTAAATGTTGTCACAACGTTCGTTGTTCATTGAGTAATTATATATCATTACAATGATAACACCGCGCTTACTTCAGTAGAAAATACTTTGAAAATTATAAAATAGAGATGAATATATATATACTGAGTGAGAGAGAGAGAAAGAGAGAAAGAGAAATAATTATACGATATTATAGTGAAAATGGGGATGGAGTCCGTTTTAACGCGCACGTAAAATTCCATTATACGCGAAAATCCAATCTTGAGTGTCTACGATGTTAATTTGAATTTACATAGGTGTGCAGGGTATGGAAAAGCGCAACACGTGCAAAAGTTGCACGTAACGTTGAGATGCGCGCGCTATGACTTGGTGTATTTTGCTTATGCCACTTGACAAAACTCCATCCAAATGAAAGTCGGAAAAAAGATAAAGAAATTGGATGGGATGTAATCAAATAAGAAAGGACCCCCCGCCCCCCGCCCCGCGTGTTTGTCGTGGAGAAAAAGTAAATGTCATTAGGTTAACACTATACGTTCGTAAATGATATATAATTTTTTTTATTTTTTACTATATAAGAAAACTTTAATAATGAAATTAGCAAAAAAGTATCCAAATTTGTACTTTTCGAATTTACGTTGATTATCGATATACACGAGTAACAGGTAAAAATTTATGTTCCATTTTATTTTTATTAAATAAATCCATTTGATCGAATTTGTGATTTTTAAGAACAAAACAAATCGAATCGTTCGTACGAAATTTGCAAAAGTGATTTAAAGAAAGGATTTTTGATCAAAAACAAAGAGTTAATCTTAAATTTGTGTCAAATTGAAATTGAAATAGAGTTTTTTGTTTGTTTGTTTGTTTGGTGTTTTCCATATCAGATATCGAACATACGATTTATCTTTATGCAATTAAAATAATATTAACGTATAAGGTATCAATGCACATGCGTAAGAAAATGTGAGGAGGTATAGATTATCCGATACACTAGATCAAAGTTATATCGAGTATGTACATCAGGTAACACACATGGAATGCTTTTGAAATAGCAACCGGTCGCGGCCATTGCGTTATTTTCTTGTATCCCTTTTGCTCTCTGCTGTTCGCTTTCAATTTGAATAGGTATGTTCGTAGGAAGAGAGAGAGAGAGAGAAAGAGAAAGAAAGAAAGAAGACAATGGTTTACTCATACAAATGTTCTTTACCCATAGACATTGTTCTTTCTCTATTTTTTTGGCATTCTCTTGTGTTCTTATCTATTTCTTCTTTCCTTTTCTTCCCTCTGTTTCTCCCCCCCCCCTCTCTCTCTCTCTCTCTCAATTTGTCTCTTTCTACATTTTCACGTGTCCGGAACATGTCAATGTGGTCAAAAAAGAAAAAAAGAAAAAAATTTAGCCAATGCTCGTAAAGCTTAAACGCACGGTTCAGTGAATTTTTTATAAACGGTATTACAAAGTTATGCTTGGAATTCGCGCATGAATTTCCTCATTGTTTTTCTAAAGTGAGATTTATAGAGAATTGGAGTGCACGTTTGCATTCTTCTTTTGGTTATTCTTCTTCAACGAGGCTTCGTTATCCAATTCGTTTTTATATGTGTACATAAATGTCTCTTATGTATGCACTTTTTTATAATATATACAACGAGAGTCACAAGAGTATTTATAACAGTCTCAACTGTAAATTTTCAATAATTCATATTTGTTTGTAATGCAAAGTTATCAAATTCTCATAGACAGACATTTATTTTAGGATTATTTAATTTTCTAATTGTGATATTAATTTTATTGCAGACGGACATTCTATTGTTAGAGAGAATTATAATTTTACATAAATGGTAAAAAAATTATTCGTATCTCTGTACAAGATATAATAAAAATACAACGATTATTTTTGTAAATAGTATTTAATTGGCACCTGCTTTTACATTTTTTAATTTATTTCATACGAATATGTATGTATAAGAATTTTGAAATATTCTTTTGCAAATAACAAAAAATAAAATATGATGATTATATACGATATAATAAACATGCAATAATCGTGATACATTTAGAAACGAACAGTTTTTTTATTATTGATTAATATAAGATAAAAATATAGGTATTATACAATAAACATCGCAATGAATTTCACGAATAAAAATTAGCTGTTAAGTGAAAAAATACATCATTCATTAAAGAATTAATTTAACAAAAAGGTACAGGATTGGCAGTTTCATTGTAAGACAATTTTATTTTTTTAATTTTTATGGATATAGAAACGCTTTTAAGAACACTTATTTTTGTGTGTCTGTGTGTGTGTGTATATATGTATGTATTTTAATCGATAATAAATTTATCGCTTTGAACATATATTAAGTTGTTCGTGCTCATCGAAGAATCGGAAAAGAGTTATTGGCCGTTTATTATAACTCTCCGTCGTTTCTGAATTATAAAGACGTTGATAAAGAATGGAATACTTTTTTCGTTCCTTTATTTTTTTTATTTTTTATTTTTTTTCTTCTTCTTTTTATTTTCCATGTCGACGAAAATCGATGAGGAAGAAACAATAAGTATGAGACGATAAATTGAGCAAACAATTTTTAGAAAATTAATTTCAGGATTGTCGACAAGTCGTGAATACTTTCTAATAAGTGTTTTGATCTATTAGAAATTTCCGATATCTCACTATCGTCATCTTTACCAAGAGAAACATCGGAGCCTTTGGCGTACGAGATCGAATTCGTGAATTATGCTTGTGCGTCGGCATTAACTTCATCCTATACAGGTACTATCTCACGAAACGATCTGCAGGAATTCTCACGAGTTTAATAGTAACTTGGCTTATACTACTAAACGTTCGCTTATCTCACGTTTGAAAGCATATGTCGCACGTTCCTCTACTTTCTACAAATATAATCCTTTATGTAGTTTAAAACGTCTTACTTGTTGTTAAGTTCTAAGTTTCTCAAACAAAAAACCGTGGAACTTACTTCTAACTTTAAATTTTATTATTTAGGTATACGGCCTTACCGAATGACTACCGGATAAAATAAGAAAAAAAAAGTCTAAATTAATGGAGGCGCATGCTAATGACGAATAACTTTTATATACTTTTTATATTTTTAAAGTGAAAACTTCTTTAGAATATATATATATATATATATATTTGTTATGTAATCCAATTACAAAATGTCGCAGTAAATTCAAAAGACTTAATAACGTGTTTCATGTTACGATCGATACGTCGTTTTTCCGTTTGTTGATATGATTTACACGAATTCAGTGGAAATGGAAAGGGTGAAAAAGAGTAGGAAGGAAAGAGATAGATAAATAGATAGAGATACAGATACAGAGAGGGAGAGAGAGAGAGAGAAATTAGACATATAGGGAGACAGAAAACAAGAGCAATTAAAGCATTTCGTTCGAAAGCAGAAAACAAATCTAATTGGCAGTAAAATTAATTAGAAACAAACGTGGTGAAAGAGAAATATAAAGAAAGAGAGAGAGAGAGAGAGAGAGAGAGAGAGAGAGAGAGAGAGAGAGAGAGAGATTCGACAACCCGTTTAGTTTAAACTAAATTCAATGGTTGGTATCCTTACTTGGTTTATTTTACCTAGATAAACACTTTATCTAAATAGAATTAAAAATTGATTTATTAAAAACATTTTTAAGTTAAGAACAGAAATTATATCTCGTTACGGAAAAGATAATCAAAATGACGTATATTATTATTACTCCTAACAATACTCAAGTAATTTGCACATTCGTTTAGCATAATTAATCGTCAATTTATTATTTTATGGTATGATAATTGATAAGCATAATAATTAGCAACATTTCTATTTAATATTCTAGTGATTCGCGTCACATATCTATCTGCGGGTAAAATTAGCAAAAAAACATTGTTCAATTTATTGATGCATAGATAAGCAAGTTTACATCTATTTAATATAAATATTTTTTTACGTCGGCTTTCTCTATTTAGTTTAATTATGTCTATGTACTATGCAATAAACGTATGTATTGTATATAAATATATATATGTTATATTATACCACGCGTACATAATATATGTACAATGCACACGTGCACAGTATTCGAGAGTTAGCCGATCATAACATGTTAATTAATATTGCCATGTTATTGAAAACATTTCAATACATAATATAATAGACATTATCTAATAAATATAATGCTACAATGGTCAATTATATTTATATTACATACGTATACATTGTAAATATATAGGATTTAAGTAATAACATAATATTCTAATAAATATGAGATTTTCAAATAAACGATCAAATATTTCTTAGGATCGTCATATGTAAGCTGAGATAGTATGAAACGCGAAAACTATCCATCTTTTGGTCGAACTTTTTGTGGGATTGAAGTTTGTCTAAAGCGCACGAATGGGCCAAGAACCAGCATAAAGTCGTATAACTCCTTCTCCACGAGTAAGGGCTTACGTCTTAAAAACTTAAATCCCTTTTCCCAGGCAATTTATAAAGTTATTGCTTTATATCGAGTAACGTAGATAGCTAAATTTTACTACGGTATTTTGGAGAGCGAGATAGATAAATAGATAGATAGATAGATAGATAGATAGATAGGTAGATAGAGATAGAGAGAGAGAAAAAGGTAGAGTTACGAAGAGAGAGAGAGAGAGAGAGAGAGAGAGAGAGAGAGAGAGAGAGAAGGGAAAGATGGGGAAGGTGAAGATGCTGTAAACCACGAAGATTAAACGCTTCATTTCGGTGTCAACTTTAATCGAGTATTTCAAAGCGTTCGAGCTTTTAATCGAAGATCGACGAGGACGAGGACGAGAACGAGAACGACGACGACGATGACGATGACGATCTGGCAAGGATTTAATTTTGCTTGAATCTTCTTAGGGAAAAGCGGTGAGAAGATTAAAACCCGACCGGTTAAAACTTAAACGAGACAAGAGCGAGCTAAGACGATCACATTAAACGATAGCTACTACCACGACGACACAACTACGCAAAGATTTATTTTAGAAAACGTGCCGTTAGGAAGAAATGTTTGTTTCGTTAGCCGCGAGAAAACAAAAATGTAGTATGATCGATACTAATATAACTTCGTCGTAAATCACTTCTACTTTTTCCCCTGTCAACCAACCCACTTGCCACGGCCCTCATCAAAACACGAACGCCCGTTGTACTTGCTAACGAGAATTTTATGTATTTTTACGATATGTCCGTAGATCGTCGTGATGTCACGAATATGCAAGAATATATTTTTTTTTTTCTTCTCCCTATATTCGTTTCATTGTTTTATTTTGTTTTGTTTTGTTTGCAGTTTATTTTTTTTGATTTTTCTCTTTACAAACATTTTATTCCTTTTTACGTAAAATTCGTGGTAACATGGTCGCTAAACTTTGAATAAATTATCAACACAGGTTTCATTAGGTTAAATAATTATTTAGATGATCATATGTGTCTCTCGTTGGATATTTACTATCAAATAATATATATTATTTGTGCAAGCTAACAAATCATTCATTTCGATACGCGATTCGTTCGATTGGTATTAAATTATTAAAGATTACGTATATATAGAAGGCTTTTATATATGTATTACTATCCAATAAAGAATATCTTTGTGAACAAATTTATTCTTTACGATATGTAAGTTTGAAAGCTTCTTCTTCTTCTTCTTCTTCTCTCTATCTTTTTTTTCTTATAAAATGTCTAATCACGTTTGTATGATTTTAAACTTCAAATAGAATCGAACGTGTGCTTATAAGCTTCCGACTATTTATACTTTTCTGACAAATGGAAGGTTGTCATTTTAGTTATCGTCGTCATTATCATATCGTTTATTATTGTTGTTGTTGTTGATACTGTATATCGAAGAATCGATTTTGATTTCGATAACCGAGATATGAGATTTTCTTGCGGTACTAATGCATTCGAATATTAAACAACGAGATGCCACGCGAATAAAAATACAATTTTATTTTTCATGAAAAAAACATATAGAAAAAATGAATACCAAAAAAATACAAACTTCATAATATTTGTCTTATTAAATCTTATCCGTGCCAAGATAGAAAGAAAAGAAAAAAAAAATTACAAAGTAATATCCGAGATGTGACTTGGTTTTTATCATTGAAATGTTTTTCCGTAAAAAAATTGTCGAATAATAAAAAAGCTAACATGTGCGAACCGAGCGTTTCTTGATGCGAGTTTTGATCAATTAATAAATCTTCGTTAAAAGAAAAGGAAAAACATACTGTGGGTTAAGTTTTTGTCTCAATTTCTTCCTCTCTCTCTCTTTCTCTCGAAATAGAAAAGAATTATTTTTCACGAGCTTGTGTGCAGGTACCTAAAGAACGGCGGCAATTAAATTTACTCTTTTATATACGCTCCGAGTAATTAAAGGCTGGCACGTACGATTAGACGTGTTTTATCTCGAGGATATGAAGAATTATTTATATCTTTCTTCTATTATAAAAATAGAAAAATAAATCGTACAAATGGATTTTACTTAAAGTCCTACTGGATAATAAAATCGAAATGGGGGTTCTGTCTTTGCTTGTGCGTTATTAAACGGTAATTAAACTTTCAATTCTTATGCTAATTTTTTGTCTCGTCTATTTGTATTTCTTTCTCTTTAATTTTTTAGCTTGCATAATTTTACGGTAATACTTTAAATGTTCACATTACGATGTACCTTACCGATTGCATTTTATTTCCAATCAATTCGTTTTTCTTTCCTTTTCCCTTTCTCGAAGATTCAAATAATTAAACATTTGTACAAACAAAAGAACTTTTTCCATTATTTCTATGATAAAATACTGCAGTTTTTAAATATAGGTATTACATGTTCTAGCATATGGATGATACAAAAAATATGAAAAAAAATGTTCTAAACCATGTGAACCACGAATTGGTATCGTTTTACATGCGCGAGAGGAAAAAAATATTTGGTTGAATATGTGTGTGTGTGCATGCGTGTATCCGATATATCAATTGGTATTGATTTTATATGCATTGGTGTATCGTATTTAGTTGTAGATGAAATAGCTCGGACCCGAATGAATAATATTCAGCAGATCGGCGGCGTTCGGTAGAAGTTGTTCGTTCTTCTAATGCTTTTTATCAAAAATACGTCGAGAACGAATATATATATATGTTACCGTCAAAGCCGGAAATCAGTCATTGCTAGTAATTCTTCGAAATTACTATGAATGCAAAGAGCATTCCGACGAAGTCAGAAATAAGACTTTTTACAGAGTTTTTTTCCTAAGCATCGAACATAATACTTTGATATCCTATAGAATATCAAATTACTATTTAAACAACGTTGAAAAATATTTATAAAGTTAAAAACGTATTGGCAAGGTTTAAATGTTTTTGTAATACAAGAAATGAATTTTGGACAAATTCGTATATCGGACAAGATGAAGCATAAATAATGAACATTTGTATATAAGAGTAAAATTAAAAGAGATCATCAATCTAAATAACAATTATTTAACTAAACATTTATAAATAATCGATAAATCCGTATAATGGTATGCATTAGCATTATCGTAGCTTATTGTTAGATATGAAAGCGAAACGAGCAAAACTAGGATAGATCTTGAAGAGTCTTTCGCCTTTAGAATGCTACGAACAAAGCTACTGGTTTATCATCCTGTCTTGGTTTATTCTCTCATCATATTTCTAAACCCTTCTGAAGGATGCTCTTCTGTCTGTTCTTTTTCTTTCGCGATCATATACTCAATGTTGGCGCCATCATTCATACACAACAATTCTCAAATTTTCATATCATTTTTTTAAATCTATTCTTTCTCTATTTTTTTTTGTTTTTTATTTTTGTTTGAAGATTTATAATATCCTATTACCGAGAATACAAAACGGAATGGGGGTCGAAGTTATTATGGGAGGAAAAATAAATTAAAGGTTGAGAATGTGTACGCTGAGATAGTTTTTTGTGTCGTGAAACAAAAACAATTTATCTGCATTATCTTCGAAACCTGAATGGGTTAATACTGAGTTAGATAGAGAAAAGGAAAGAATGATAGAGAAAGAAGAAAAGAAGGAAGGAAGAAAGAAAGAGAGAGAGAGAGAGAGAAAAAAAAATATGGATGACCTTATGCGTCTCGTATACTCTCCTTTAAATTTCTCTATAAAACGCGTACCGTCTTTTCTCTCCAAGAAGAGAAGAGTGCTTTAAACATTTGCGTACTCCAATCTTCCAGCAGGCGATTCGAGTATGCACCAATGCGGAATAAACGATGAATGCGATCAAATTTTCCATCTCCCTTTCTACATTTTGTCGAAGAACTATTTTATCGTTTTACGATCGATCAGAGATAATAATATAAGCAAAACGGAATCTCGTTCGAATCCTAATGACTCTAGTCATTTTCAAATATCATTAGGATTATTTGATCTAGTTATTATATTAAACTCGAGATGTCGATCAATTTATTAAAAGCATCGTCATATTGGTTTATTCATTTTTATTCTTCACAATGGTTGGTATTTAAACATTTCTTATATTATTAGCTTTTTTTTTCTTTTATAGTCTACAAAAAAGAGAATTTTTCGATATAAATACGGATAAATTAATATTTTGTATAAAGTGTGTTTTTATAATTAAACAAAATATAATGTTTCTTTAGGAAGATGTACTTAAAAAGTACAAAAAAAAAAAACAAGAAGAAAACAAAACAGAAAAAGCTTTTAACAAATTTGTCATCGAGTGCTTTTACAAAAACTGCATTTCCATTTGATAGACTTGCTATTTTTTTCTCCTTTTTAATTTTTTTTTTTTTATTAAACATGCTATAAATATCATTAAAATCGATCAATCCTATAGCGCTTTTTACATTTATCCCCAAGATCTTTAGAATCGTTAAAAGTTTAATGCATTGATGAAAACATATTAACGAGATGTCACGGAAAAATAAAAGGATGGTGGGAAAATTCGGATGCAGCGTATGAACAAATGTTGAAACTAACAACGACGTCAAACAGGATTCCATGGTTAAACTCGTAAAAGTTCATTTCGCAACTGAAAGCGTAATACCGCAATAAAGACGATGAAATACGCTTTCGGTTTTGTCGGTTTGGTTGTTATTTTTCATTGTCGAGAATTTTGTCGCATGCGATTTCGTTAACAGAGAATCGAAAAGCTATTACTATTGTAAAAAAAGAAAAAAAGAAAAAAACGTCTTCGAACTTTCGGGGAAATTAAATATATTATATAATATAACAATTATTATAAATAATCAAATTGACGGAACAACAAATTCGGTATTCAGCATAATTTTCGTACGTAACCAAAATAAGGAGTAAGAAAGAAAGAAAGAAAGAAAAGAAAATATCGGAAATAAAATAAGAAATTTTATATCATTGGAGAAAAGACGTCGAGTAGGGCTAAATGAAAGACGTCTTTTCAGAAGTTGGTATTCCAGTTCGGTTCACTTGGACAGAGGTAAAGCCCTATCCTTGGTCTTGAATCAGAAAGAGAGGGAAAAACGGGATATATAGATATAGAGAGTTGAAAGCATACGCATGGTGGCGCAGCCCTCATCAAAACTGGTTCACGGATGGAAGATCACCGTAAATAGGTGGAATTAGACGAAAGCTCGCGGCATAGCGCCTGTAATTTGCGGACCATTCCCTTCTATCCGTCAATCCCTCCCCCCATCCCCTCCTCGTTCCTTTCTCTTATTCTTCTTTTTCTCCTTTTCCCTCTCTTACGAAAGGTTCGAAACAGTGTACCGCTTTTTCACCGACCATTATCCCTCTTTTGTTACAACTCAGTTCTGCCCAAACGTAATTCGATTCTTTCGACCTTTCGAACTTTCATCATCTCTTATCCTTCAGTCTTGTTCCGGTAAGTCTTTTCCACTTTTCGGAAAGGAACGGATGGAACTTGCATCGTATTTTTCTTCAACGTCGATGGATCAGAAAAATTCAGGTCAATTTAATCGTCCTAACTTTTAATACGTTCAATCATTTTTTCCTCTATCTTTGCATTTTGTTTCTTTTTGTTCGTTTTAATTTCAATTCAAAATTCACTCTGTGTTAAGAAATTAATTATTATTTTATATTGGAAGTACTGTATTATTATACTAATGTCATATTGATACTATACTTGTAACTATTATTTTGTATTACTTTACTATTTTCGTAGACACTAAAGTTTATAGAAAAAGATTTAAAAGTAGATCTTTCTCTCTTTTTACTTAAGATTAATTTGGAAAATTTATTACAATTAGGTGGAAACGTATACCCGTTTAAAATGAAAAGCCTTTGTTTCTTCAAAGATCGTATTTTTTAATATCGAAATAATAGAAATAAGTAATGTCATGTATCCTACGCGAACTTCTTAGAAAGTTCGTAAAAAATGTTCTCCCGAGCATAAAGTTGCATTTTTGTTCTTTTTAGCCGTCGGTGAGATAGGGCAAAAGACAGAGGGAAAACGGCGTATAAGAGATAGGGGTATGCTTTAGACAGGATAGAATAAGGGATGGTTAAGAACAAGGGATGGTTAAGAACAAGGGATGGGATGTAAGCGACACGAAGATAGAGAGAGACAGAGAGAAAGAAAAAGGAGACCAAATAAAATGACTCCAGTCAAGACGACAAATTATACGAAAAACATTTCAAGCATGAAATAATAAAGATTTATGTTAATATTTCAATTATTTTCAAAAACGTGATTTTTCATAGCGCGATATAATTAAAAAAAAAAAAAACGAAACAAACAATATAAATATACATATTTAATATAATAAATAATATTATAACATATTGATAACTTACCATTGATAACGTGAACGGTAACGCTTGCTTTTTTCGCAAAGGTTGGTACGCAACTGTAGTTCCCTGAGTCGCTCAATTTCGCTTGAGTGATCCTCAATCTGAAACATAAGGCGAAAGGAGAAAGCGGGAACATCAAATGAACATCAGTTCTATCGTAAAATGTAAACTCTCTTTGAAGTATTCCTCAATGATGTTATTCCTGTCTAACATATCTCTCTACATTTCAGGAAATAAATGTTTCAAAACATTTAAACAGTTATTCCGAACGAAATACCGTAACCGTACGATAGATAATATATAAAACAAAATCAAAAAATGAAAAATCAGTCTAGTAAAACAAAAAAAGAACAAAAAAAAGAAACAAATAAGAAACAGGAAGAATTATCAATAGAAACGTGTTAGTCGCAGGAAACCGTTTCGATTACTTTTCGATAGACTTTTTCTATGGTATTTTCAAAGTGTTCGCCAATGGCTCGTGGCTCCACTTATCAATGTTTCCTTCTTCGTGCTTTTCTTTTTCTTCTTTTTTCAAATAAGAAAAATAAGAAAAAGAAAGAAATAAATTGAAAAAAAAAAGGAACAGAAGTGCATTTTCCCGTAGTCTCGATCAGTCCATCTTAAACTTCCAACAGCAGCCGTGGGCGTTGCATTTTATCGGTGTATTTGAAAAGCCTCGGGAACCGATACTGGGCTGTCACTTCTGTTAGGTGGCCAAGATCGCAGAGAAGAAAACTACGAGAGCACAAATGGGTGCGCGTACTTGAATAGAAAACTCTCCCCAGAGGGGTAATCAACTTTCCCAATGGCCCTGTCGTTTTTCAAATCGACACATAGACGACAGGGAAACGACTAATCGATATCGATATCAAGATATAGTTAATCCTAGTTTTAAATATATATCGAGATATCCGAATATTCTTATTTTTTTATTATAGATATATTAATCCGATAATATAAAATGCCAATAATCAATAATCTTCGTTAAGTTGTTTGCAAGATAATATGTAGTTTTATGTGTTCCGATGATTTTCAATGCGTTCCGAGGTTTCCATTGAAGCGTATTAAAAAAGGAGAAAGAAAAAAAAAGAAAGAGAAATCGTTGCTCCGTTCTAGTTATCGTTGAGATTACAAAAAAAAAGTATTCTCTGTGGTTTGCTTGATCGATCATTCGTTAAAAGTGTTGTATCAAGCTAGCTGATTTCATTGCGTTATAGTGTATAATTCTCAGGAGACTAATAACGATCTTTTCAAATTATACCGTTCGTTTTCTCTTCTTTTTCTTTTCCTTTTTTCTTTTTTTTCTCCTTTTACATGAATTTTATCTATAGACTTTTTATAGATTGATAGTTGCAAAATGATGTGTACGAGAGAGTTTGAGAAAATTATAATTAATGAAGGAAGAAAGTATCAATAAGTGTAACACGAAGCTTTTACTAATATTTTCTATTAAAAAATTTTGATATCAAAGATTGATCTTACTCTGATCGAACAATAGGATGGATAAGTTGTGGAAATCATGGACAAACAAAATTGAAAAAATATTGTTACATTAGCAGAAACTAAACATCTAGCATAATTCAGTTTTAAATTATTCGAAAACGATTGGATAGGAAATTATGAAAAAGGAAAATATTTCTTTAACTTTTGCATTAAAATATTATAAGAAAAAAGCTTTATAGTCAATCCAATAGAATTCACAGAGGTATCCGTAGTATATGATAATAAAATAAATCAAAATTTATTTTGACAGAGATAGAGACATAGAATGGAGGTGTGGGGTTGGGGGTGTGTGTGTGGAGGGGGGGGGGTAAGGGAGTGAAAGAGAATTAATTCGGTTGGTTCTTGAACAAAAGCTCGTAAATTTGTCCACGTGTAACCGGCATCGCGCCTCGTGACAATCGTCAATCACGTCCAAAAACAGATGTACAACGTATACGTGTATAGATATATATATATACATATACATATATACTATATATATATGTGGAACGTGGCTGACTGTAATGCGTGCAACGATATTCTAGCCTAGAGAGACGAGAGACTAGCAAGAGAGTATCTAGCTAGGGTATACAAAGATAGAACTAACCCTCTCTCTCTCTCTCTCTCTCTTTGTCTCTCTCTAACAAGAGGTTACCCAAAATGCAGAGCATGCCAGATGCATCTTCACGGAGCGCAACGCACCTGACAAAGGACATCGTTGTTCTCTCACTGATACAAGAGATACACAAGCTGTATCATCAAGCAGTTTACTGCCACGTGTTCACTTTACGTTCTCTAACAATCTTCTATCATTCTAATACATTTTGTTTTCTTTTTTGTTAAATTTAATATCACTAATAATTTTAAATATGTCATAACACACACAAATATATGTTTAAAGTAATATATATATATTTTATTGAATTAAGAATTAATATGAATATATAATTTTTAACATAATTTTCTATTCTTTTTTTTTTTCTCTTTGGAGACGGATATAGAAGAGTAATATTTTATGTATATTACGTATATTACGTTTAGGTATTTTCATATTCATCTTTCTGTCAAGAGATAAATCGAATTTCACTGGAACTATAAAAATCTAATTCTCAAATAATCTCCCATACTACTTTTAGTTTGATATCCAGTGTGCAATATTTTAAGTACGTACGTAGGTGGAGTATCATACAAAAGTATCATCTATACATTCATCTTTCTGTCATAAAATAGGACAAATTTGATAAGGATGAATTTTTTGAAATAAATTTTATATTTTTATCTTAAATCGAATAGATATAATATATATATATAAAAGAAAAGCTTTGTTAAAATATGAATCCATTATTAAAGCCACAAGCGTAGGAGTAAATTGAAAAATGGTTTCTTTACCCAAAAAAAAAGAAAAAAAAAAAAGAAAACCTACGTGATCTATCATCTTATGAAAAATGAAATGAACAAACGAAGTGAGTATTAAAGCATAGCGTAGTTGTTAGCGTCATTGAAATCGTCACGCGTATCACGGTACAAAGAGAGAGAGACAAAGAGAGAAAGAGAGAGGAGAGAGCAATTAATCTGACTGGAGAAGCCGCGATTTTCGAAATCGAATGAAATATCGTTTCAACGAGCATGCGCGCGCGTATTGCAGGATCGTTTGTCCGTGAGTGATTTTCATCTGCGTACCTGGCGTAGCTCTTAAATTGGAACATTTTTTGTCCCGATCTCTCTCTCTCTCTCTCTCTCACTCGTAGTGATATCTACGAGCAGAGTTATAACCCATATCGCAAAGCCGTCGAACGATATACGAGAAACCGCCTATCGCGTTCCACCGTCGCGGATTTCACGTCGACGCGATTGAAAGACCCTTTGTGTCCTTCTTTCCCCCCTTTCCCCCCTGCCCACAACGTCCCCGCCCAATTCCGTTACATCGTGTGTCGTACCGTGCCGTTAGATATATCCTTTTTTCAAAAAATATTATGCCAGGACGCGCGCTTGAGATATTTTTGAGAGACGACGTTGCATGATTTTGAAAATTTTTTTCTTTCCCCGACAGAACAGAAAAATCTTCAATCGTCGTATAGTACAGAGGGATACACGAAAATATAATGATTTTAATCTTTTAGAAAAAAGGATCGTTATTCATTTTGGAATAATTTATTTATAACGCGTCTCTATATCTTGTTGTTGTTGTATTATTTCTCACTCTTCGAGATGAAAATAATTGATAATATTCATAACCGAATGTTAAATTTATTAATACACGATATAGAGTACGCGTATGCGGTATCGATGGATATCGTATATTTATTTAAAATTTTAAGTTTAACATAGTAGAAGTATTTGTTTAAACATCAAATAAAATTGGATAAGTTATATTTTATTAAAATATAATGTCCAACAGGAATTTCTACGAGTTGGTGTATTATTTGTTGTTTTTCTTCTTTTTTTTTTAGATGATATCGTGGAATTTTTAACGATGCGCTTTGAAAAGGATACGAACACAGTGGTAATAATTAACAATTTCACGAGGGTATCAATTGGAAAGATCCTACGGTATAATTAAAATCTGTTCTCTATTTAAAATCAATCATACGGTGTTTCGTTTGTTGTCCGATGACTAACGTATATAGGAAAATGAAAAAAAAAAAATAAAAGGTAGAAAATAATTGTTACCTTGACGTAAGAGCGTCACTCCATTCCGTTTCGACGGAAATACGTGGTTCCGCGTTAATGTCATTTTCTGATCGCGGAGATGTAACAACCTCTTGGTTACCACGATACCAAGCAACCGTTCCCAAATGGTGAGGACCTTGGGACATCAGACAGGTCAGTGTCAAGAGACTCCCAGTTTTAACGTAAATATCCGATGTTCCGTTTATCCTGGCACGTGCTTCTGCAACAAAACGAAATAAAATACAATAGAATGGTTTAAAAGTTAGATGGAATAGTTAACCCAGTTTCTCTCTATTTATTTATATATATATTCTATTTTAAAATTAAAAAATAAAAATGATGAAATCTTTTTGTTCGTCGATCGAATGTCATCGCGGTAAATTCATTTCGATTGTCATTGACGTGAACGAGATATGGTTTTTCCTTTATGTCATAAAATGGGAGCCAGATTTTTGGAATACTTTTCTAAAAAGGAGAAGAAGAAAAAGAAAAAAAAAAAAAAAGAATTGGGTTTGAACGATGTGAGTGATCTCGTTGAAAAGGGAAGACCGCAAAGAGTAAAATTTTTTATCGATCTATCGGTTCAAGTGATTCGAATGTCGTGTATGTCAGAGAGAAGGGTAGTGAACGAGAGAGAGTGAGTGAGAGAGAAAAAGAGAAAGGAAAGGAAAAGGTAAAAAGAAAAAGGAAGGAAGGAAGGAAGGAAGGATGGAAAGAAAGAAAGAAAGAAAGAAAGTTGAACGAGAAACGTGCCTGGTCATTGCGGGGTTATAAAATTCGAGCTTACAATTCTGACATGGACTACGTGTGGCCTGCGATGCGGCCGCAGAGTGTCGGCCTAGCCGAGTTCAATCCAAAAGGGTGCCCTCCTGCTGAACGACCACCACCTATGAGCCGTGTAACTTATTGATCGAATATTGCAAATACGTCCTCTCATTTTTCACTGTCCGATCCTGTACACCTTTGTACGGTCGCGATAATTCACGCGAACCCACCACACCGAGGAATTTTCTCGAATTCCGATAAAAATGATATTTGTCTTATAAACGTCCTATAACCTACGTACCTGCTACCAAAATTTTCTCCGACTTTATACCTTTTTTTCTTTACTTTTTGTTTCTTTTTCTTTCTCTCTCTCTCTATTTCTTGACACTATTAGCTATCATATATATATATATTTATGTTTTCAATTTATCTTACTTTTTAATATACACGTGTAAATATATATATATAATTTAATTATTTATTAATAAGCATTACATCTATAAACACACTTGGATAGGCCATTTTTCCAACAATTTATTTTTATTATATAGAAATAAGATTTTATTAATAATTATAATGAGTTAAGTTTAAAAATAATTATAAACTAAATCGTAATATATGAATTTGTTGACACGATCCATTGTCATAATTACCGGGGGAGAGGGGGATGGGGGAGGGAAAATCAACATTTGCAATGATTCGAATAACAGTGTTCTTTTAGTCAACTTATTGTTATAGGTTTTATCAAGTGATTTGTCGTGTTGTTGAATTTAACGGTACTCGCACGTTATTTGGATCGTCTGCGGGCGGGCCGGACGGACATTTTGCTCGAAATTCATCTACTATCACGGCGAATTTGTCCTGAAATATATATCCATCGATGGCAGCTGCATCCGTTCGATAAGCCCCATAGTACTCGGCATAGAGACCATCTCTTGCGAATTTTTTCCCCCGACAAAAAACAAAAGTGCTGAGCTGTACGTTTATTTTTTTTTTTTTTTTTCCTATATAATAGCATTAATAGTAACGTTTTCTAATTCGTTCGAAACCATGCCACGATCGTTCGGGATGCGAGTATTATATCCGATCGGGAATCCAATCAACGATATCCACTTAAGATAAATATTTTGTTAGCGGTCTAGAGCGAGAATCGTTATCATGTTTATGACAATAAACGTCAACGTTTTTATCCCCTTTCTTTTTTTACCCAAAAATTCGTTAGTTTCAATATTATAGATATCAATCATTTATCTTGATAATAGGTTTAACATTTTCTTTTTTTTTTCTACGGTAAATCTAAAATTTTTGTATTTACTCAATCTAATCTCATATGCTTATGAATAAAACGAAAAATTAAAATTATATACCTCATCATCTATCTGAAATTTTAATAGTTGCCCGTGTAAGTTATTAAATGTGTTCTATATTATCTCAAATAAAAAAAACTACATGAAGTTGGATACATCGAATTAAATTAATTTGTGTGCGTAAAAGAATTCACATTCTTGATGTTCGTTGATGAGTAGTAGCTTTGAACGGATTCGATGCATTCGATACTTTTGATACGTTTTTCTTTTATCATCGATAAAGGATAAAAAGGTAGACGATTGCAAAGATCATTTCAGAATCTTTGACCAAGATACAAAGAAGAAATAGAACGAATATTGTACATACGTATATACATTTAGATAAACAACTACGATCACTGATATCTTCTTCAAAGAGCTATATGATATAAAGTATTGAAATATATTGCTTAGTAATGATGCTGAACTAGGCTTGCGAGTATGTTATATTCGATTCTGTATTCGTCACGTAGCCCGAAGGTGGATAGGAATTTTTAGAGTCATACAAGCAAATGGTTGTATCGATTTTCAATCAGAAATTTTTTTATATTTCTCTTTACTGTATATATATATATATTATAGATAATTACGCATATATATTTTTAATAAAATTACTGCTGACATTGTAACGTTATTTGTCCCTGATATTGTTAAAATTTTTCTTATCTACGCGAATATATACACACACAGTTATATATTATATATATATATATATATATATATAATATTTTTCGTGCTCTATATATTATTATTATTCTATTTTATATTTCTTCCTACTATCTGGTAATTTCTTTGTGCTACATTTTTCCGCTATGACCAAGGAGAGCTTATTAAAAAGATCATGGAAATAAATTATGCGTTTTTCTCTTTCTCTTTCTTCGTTTTTTTGTTTTTTCTTTTTTTTAAAGCTTCTGATGCAGAGAAAATCTCCGACAATGCGGTCGCAGTTTTCACAATAATCTGCTTGGCTTTTTTTTTTCTTTTTGTTCTCCGAGCATATCTTTTCGGAAAAAGTTTCGCGTTAACGTTGGATTCGGCGGCAGTGCATCGGTGATTGATGATCCATAAAATTGTAGTGGAACCAGATGGGTAGGTGGATGAGTATCCAAAGGATAAGAGGTGGAACGTTGGGGTAGTTGTGGGTCGACTATGGGGGTGGTTCGGATTGGATAGACGAGGGTTTCGTGACTGATAGCCACTGTCTCGGCACGAGCTGAAAGATATATCGAGCGATACGAGTCAAAATTTGCTTCCTGCGGCGTTCCTCGGCGTTAACGCCAGTTGATTCACCGAACCGTTAAATAAATTTCATCCCGTTTTACCCTTATTCTTTTTCCTTCTTCGATTTTTATGTCCTATCCCTCCTCTCCTTTTCCTATTTTTATTTGGCTTCCCTACTACATTATTTCTTTTTTCATTTTGCTTTCTTTTTTTTCTCTCTCTCTTTTTCTCCTTTTATATATATTATTTTTTATATATAATATTTGCCCCCTTTCTCCATTTTTGTTTTTTTTTTTCTATATGATTTTTATAAAAGGGAAAGAAAAATATACGCGGGGCTTTTTTTTTGGTTTTTTTTTCTTCAATGTCTTAAATAAATAAAACGAATAATATAAACAAATGCGCGAGATCGTTCAAACGATGGAAATGTTTTTTACGTCAGAAATAACAGAAAACTTTCCTTTCCTTTCTGTTTTGCTATTATTTTTTTCTCTCTTTTTTTTTCCTTTTTTCTTTTTTTCTTTTTTTTTTTCATATGTAAAATGATTTTAAAAGAAAGCAAAATACGTAAATTCTAGTGATATATGTATACATGTAAAATAATCAATAAACAATACGATATCGCTCGTACATTGCAAATATTTTTTATGCCAAAAATAACAGATTTTTTGTTTTTCGTTTTCTTTTAATCATTCTGTTATTCGATGTACTTCCTTTTCTGCGTTATTTATTTGTTTTGTTATATTTCTGTAAATTGAATTTATTGTAATTTTTCTTGTCCGTGAAAAGTTTTTTACGAATTGATGGTTTACCGTGGAAATGGATTGAAAAGTTGAACAGGTAATAAAGGAAGTTACTTCCGAAGGATGCAATATCACGTTATAATTGTTGATGCAAAACTGCGGCCGAGTTTATTGGAATAAGAGTTTTTTATCCACGATATAATCGTATTACGTGAAAGAAACAATTTCCAATACTAATAAACTCGGTAAAAGCTCTACCCGCAACGAAATGTTACTTTTTTCTCATTCCCCATCTTACACTTTCTCTCACTTCGTAATTTCGAAACAAGTTTTGTTTCATCGAAAATCTAATTATTGATCGCGAGAGAATTAATTCAGATTAAAAAAGAAAAATATACTAAAAGAGAGTTTAAACCAAAAGGCAAAAAATTAACAGCCCGTAGTTGCGAAGAACGATGTATAAATTGGACGCAAATTTAATTTTTATTTTTTTCTATATTGTAAAAGAAAAAAAAATTGATCAACCTACAAAGAGATTTTAATATTAAACAAATTTATTCGTCTTGTTAGATAAGTTTAACAAATTTTTATTTTCCACTCTTATTTCTCGTCGTACTATTTAATTATAATTAAATATTTTCGATAGAGTATATCGATATTTTGTTAAACGTATTGATTTGTAAGTTTTAATTTGCACATCATTAAGCGTTTCTCAATTGATAACAAATTCGTTCATTTTCGATGTTTGAATCGAATATACAAAGAAAGTTAATTAGCGAGTAGTCGACCAAATCCTATACATCGTTAATTAAACATACAAATGAATCAAATAAAGATTGAATAATATATATATTGATAATGAAAAAACATGAAACTCCTATTAACAATATTTCAATGAGTATCACAATATGATATTATACTTGAAATATCGTATACTTAATCCTTTAATTATATTACACGTATATTATAACTTATTATAATACGCTATAATTAATTTTTTGTAAAATTGTCTATGTTATTGTATAATTATGTTATTTGATATAACAGATCAATGATTTTTAATTTCGATTAATTAATTTAAATAAATAATAGTCTATATTATATTAAATGAATATTTTTAAATAAACGTAAATTTATTACGCGTTTGAATAATACAATAATACTTTTTTTTTCATTTTATTTTATTGATTCCATCAACGTCAATACGATTTCCGATGCAAGTAAGCATTATCGTATCTAAAACAATGAACTTTTATTTGCAAGATCGACGTCGTAAACAAGAATGCTTGAATATCTTGAGACACGAAGAAAGGTAGACATCCTTTCCTTTCTTCTCTCTCTCTCTCTCTCTCTCTCTCTTTCTATCATTCGTATTGAAAGGACTTTCGTGTTTATAGATATGCATTGAATTACTCTGCCATGCAAATTGAATGACATTGGTAATCTTCAAGTTCGTTGAACAGTACCCTTAGAAAATCGAATTAAACTTTTTCCATTTTTATAATAAAGACACTCGCCCTTCGCTTTTCTCTTCCATCTTTTTTTTTTTTTTTTTTTAATAATTTCCTAAAGAGATGGTATTTGCCATTGTTGATTCTAAACCTTTTCGAGAAAAACAAAAAAAAAAAAAACCATTTGAATTCTCAATGTAAAATTACTTTGGCATAAGTTCTCCAATTATTCAATGCTGTTCTTTTCTTTACATTTTACGAGATATTATTTTTTTTTTTTTTCAAACGCGAAACACGCGTCTATTGTAGATGTTTAGTTAATTTTGTAAGAAAAAAAGAAAAGATTTGTTCTTGACAGTTGGAAAAAGAAAAATAAAGAGAGAGAAAGAGAGAGAGAGAGAGAGAGAGAGAGAAAGAGAGAGAAGGAAGAAGAGAGAAAAAAAGTGAGTGAGTTTTTTCATTCGAAAGAAACGAAGCTCTTAAATAGCAGACTTGTAATAGGGTACGTATTTAGCTTGGAAAGGAAGACGAAGGAGAAAGAAACAGCAGCACAGGGCTCGTATATCAGAGAAGAGAGGGTGGCTTGCTCGGATTTATCACGTTTCAAAGTTTAACAATGTCCGAAAGAGTTTGTTTGACTCTTATATGTGTGTGTTAGTGTGAAAGCAAGGGAGAGAGAGATAGAGAGAGAGAAAACGGGAGAAACTCTCTTATCGGCTGTCGACTTTAACCGAGTTCCGAGCTGAGTTTCAAGGCACAGAAAGTGGGAGAGAGGAAAAGGAAGGGAAAGAGAAAGAGAGAGAGAGAGAGAGAGAGAGAGTTAAAGTAAAAGATAGAGAGAGAGAGAGAGAGAGAGAGAGTCCAATAGCAGATATACCTGAAAACTCAATCCGCGAATCGCCATTCAGTAGCCCTGTCCTGAACTTTAGTAGTTGCAGTGAGTTTATTGGCTCGTCCCCACGAATCCTACTACGTCCTATGGGCTAACCTACGATCGCCATCGACGGAAATAAAGTGTGAGGCTGGTTCGATCGGCCGAAAGTAATAAGTCGAATAATACTCTCGACTTCGGGCTACTGGATTCACCGTTTCTATGGATGCTGTGCTCGCCTTTCGTAAAGCTACAAAATCGTACGATCCTTGTTGGATCCCCAAGCCATTCGTTCAAATCGCGATCGTAAATATCATTGAGTGATAAAAAGTATTCTCGAGAGAGTTCTAGATCTACTTGAAAATATCATTCAATATCTAGACGAAGAACAGGATACTATCTGTATTCGGTAATATATTGGAAAAGTAATATTTAATCTTATAATCGTATTGGATATAAAAGAGGAAAGGGAAGTGATACTTTAACACGTTCCCTTCCGACCAGTTTTTATTCGAATTTTTATCAATCGGGTTATACGTGTCTTGTTTTAACGAAATTAAGAATCATTATATTTAATTATTAATTATTGTATGTATATATATATATAAGAATTAAACAAGCTTATTTGTTTTTTTTTATGCTTGATTTTTTATAATATCTCACATTATTTTTATAGAAATATATTTTATAGTTATCAGCTTATTATATAAAATATACGTTTTTAAGGTGTTTAATAAATTAATCAGCTTGTATATCATCGGTAATATACGATGTACGAAACGCTTTAATGACGTTCTGTAAATTTCATTGATATACCGTCCAAATGTATTCTACTCAAATATGTAAGATTATTTTTACAAGTCTATATGTGTGTGGGTCAGGATTGTATGATAATTTTTTCATAATTTAAGTTATTTTTTCGTGTATACTGACACATGTGATTTTTAATAGATTGTATACCATGTATGGAATTTTTAAGTAGAACTCATATTGCTAGAATATCATTTAATTTGCAGCGATGAACAGACATTGCGTTTAATTTGAAACTCGTATTAAATATATTGTCTAACATTTAAAATGGTTTCCCTATATTCGTGCATAATTTAAAGTTTCGGTATTTATGCATGCCATATAGATGCTTGTTATATATAAATAATGTTTACTTTATAAATCACATATGTAATTATTTATCTATTCATTAAGATTTACTCTTCACCGTATATAATTCGGAGTTTATTTAGAATCTCTCGTACTCTCTTAATTCACCGACGGTTTTTTAATCTTTAATTTGCAGCTTGGTTTCCGACTTAATCGTTACGATGTATCGTTGATAAGGAACTATGGTGAAACACAGAAAGAACTTACCTTTTCTTTTTTCACCTCTTTTTTTTTTGCTTTTCTTTTCTTTTCTTTTCTTTTCTTTTCTTTTTTCCTTTTTCTTTTCTTTTTTTATTTTCTTTAACGTTCTCTGTACGAGAGAAACGACGCTCGAGTTAACGAAAGTAAGGTCGTTAAAAATTAATTGCCACCGACTCGTCCAGACGATATTTTTCTCTACGGGAAAACGCAAGTTCTTTTCCTAGTTTTCAAGGTGGAGACTTTTGTAGGTAGACTTTGAAGAACGAGAGAGAAATAAAAGAGAGAAAAAAAAGAAACAAAATTTAGAACTAATTCTTCAAGTTCGACACGACACTTTTCATTAAAATTCCGCGTACGATTACGATCATTATTTTTTATTTGATATATTATCAAGATCATCGATCTTTTTTTTTTTTTTTCTTCTATTCCAAATGTAATCGCATATTTCTTTCACATGCGACATGATTTTAAAATAAATCACAGAACGTATAATGGGGGACGAAAAAAATTCGACAAATAAATATATTACGAATTTGAGTTTGTAGAAAATACAAATAAAAAAAAAAAAGGAAAGAAACTATTAATTGTTTCTTTCTCAAAAACGTTACAGCGCAATTTACATTGGAAATTGTTTCATAATTGTGCGGTTAAATTGTCAACCACATACTTTCATTATTTAATTTTTCCGTTTAACACTGCGACGAGATTCATTTATTTGGGATTTTGTTAAATGTTTTATCTAAATATTTAACTGAAGTAATTATTTACGAATCGTTGCGCGTTTAAACGAAACAGACGGAGTCCCATCTCTCGTTTTACGGATTTATAAACAATAGAAATTTTAAGTAGAATATATACATATACACACACACATATATATATATATATATATATAATTTCGATACGTCTTATAAGGGCCATCCATTTATCCGATATATAAAGTTTATAATATATTATTTGTTGAGATTCAGTTTCTCAATCGATCATTAATCGAAAAGATTCTAAAGTTATTTTGTTTTTCGTAAAACTTGTCGAGAGCACGTTTTCTATCCTGTAATCTATCCTAGCAATATAGAGAGGAACGGATTAACGATTAAAGGCTCGCTAAATTCTGCCACGAGCTGTGCTTTATTTTCTGTTTCTCGGACGGACACCGTAGCCCGTAGGAGAAAGAAGAAGGGCTTGAGACGTGATTTATAGCTTATAAACTAGGATCATGTGGCGGTGGCTTTGGTGGAAGGAAGAAAGAAAGAAATAAAGAAAGAAAGTCGCCGTAAAGGATTGCTCCTTATCGATGCTCGACGCAGCGAAAATCTTTCTTCGACTTTTCCTCTCATCGATCTTCTTGCCTTTCGTAAATAAGTGTGCTGTATCGTAACGAATGAAACCAAGTTATAGTTATATGCCGAGGATACACCATACCTTAGTGAGCTTCATCGAACTTTGTTAAGATTAGTTCAACTTAATCCATTTAATATTACTGTGGATTGTTGTTAGAAACACTATTTTATTATCGTTTCTTACTTCTTATTTATCAAAGAATGGATAAAGTTATTATAGCTTTTAAATGTGCTATTTATATTTAAATCTAAATGTTTAATTATGTTATACTTATAAATAATTGTTTATTAAAGATAATAATCCTTCAATTTATGCGGGATTATATTATGAAATATGTATTTAACTTTTACGAAGAAATGACCAAATTGATTTGATCCCAAATGATAAAGGATTCGTTCAGGTAAAAGATTAAAGAGATTTATAGTCCTAGATGTTCTTCTTTGGTAAGTGATTCCAGAACGGAAATAGATAAAGTTCGAACGTTATTGAAATATGCGAAGTATAAGGAGATACCATGACAAAGAGAAAAAAATGGGGGAATAAGATATGAGGGTTGAAAAAAGTTAACAGTTAGGAAATTAGTAAGAAATAAATAGCAAAGGAGTAATAGTCAATAAGTAAGAAGACCAGTAACTGAAAATTCTTACTGAAATGCAATTATGTATGCATTGCTAAGAAATAAATTGCAGATCATACTTTACAACATTAGATACTTGGTGAGTTATATTTATCAGAAATCCTTTCCATAAAAATTACTAAGTGTGGGTCTATGAACTATGGTTATATTTGTAATTATAAGAAGTAGGAGATTAATCAAGTTTTAAAGAAAAATCAAAATTATTAATTTTCTTCCAATAGACGTGTAATACAATGATGTTTTATTACTTCATTTTCGTTTATTTGTATTATTATTATTTGATCGATATTACGAGATATTAATTGAAGTTCTACCGAATGTATTTCGTTATAGGTATTTTAAAACATAATTATGAGTATCGCAATGGTATTTGATTACTGCGATTTCCGGTAATGCAATGGCAATTTTTTAACTGTCCAATTGCGTTATCTCATTTGTTAGTAAATGTTGTGTCGTTAAACGATACGATTTATATAACGCCTACATACTACAAATGAACCCTTACGAACAAGTAATCATATATTTAAAAAGTGAGTAACGCAAATTGTATGTAATCTATTTCATGTTGTATTATGCTCATAATTGGAGCATAACATAACATTAATCTGTCCCTTTATCTGGAAAAAGAGAAACAATTGTCAGCATGGGTTGTTTCGTTGTTATAATCGAAAGAATTTTCGTATAAATTTTTAATTCTGTTAAGAGTAACGATTATTGGAAATATATAATCGTATCAAGAATGTAGCAATTATCTTAATTTGATGTTGTTATCGAATCGTATAATTGTTTCCAGTTTTACAAATGAGAATTCGGAACGATTCATTTTGTAACGAGCGAAGATTACGTCGGTGCATCAAAAAACATTTAATACTCACTTCTCTTGAATGTTTCAAAATATTACGCGTACGTACAGTTATATATACAAATGTATAATAAATTACGACTCTTATATATATATATATATTTCAAGAGTAAGCCCATGAATATATTCTATGTATAATGTATATACATATTTTCTATGATGTTCTTAAAAGGCAAGAGAAATTCAAATGTTTGTGATCTATACTAATTAAATGGCATATTTCACGATAATGCAAGGATCACACGCGTAATATGGAAAACCGCAAAACGTTTAAAATTTTCTCGTGGGATCTGTGCCATACAAAGTGCCGTTAATGGCGGTGTTAAAGCGTTCGGAAGTTGCTATAACGCGTTTCCGTTGGCGATGCCATCGTTTCGATTCCTCATTGCGTAATTTCAGTGTGGTGTATGCTATAGAGGGATAATAATCACTTAGCGATACTTTAGAAGTGTATTAGCGTGCCATCTCTGAAAATTCAGGGAGAGAGAAATAGGTATAGATAGAGAGAGATAGATAGAGAGAGGGAGAGAGGGAAAGAGACACGTACACAAACACACACACACATATATATCCTCGTTGTGCGTGTTTACGATCGATAGATACGATATTCGATAGAACGACGTGATGCGATTCGTTCTGGAGCATCGTGTGTCAGTCTTTCAGCATTGTCGCGTTAAAATTGTCACTGTTTGCTCTTAACGAGTTTTCTATTGGATCGAATTTCTTGTTTTACATTTTTTAGTTCGATATCGTGCACCTCTCCAGTGGCTGTTGTGTCACATCGTTTGAGAGTTTCCTCTTTGATGATAGTTATCTTCTCGAGAAAATATTCGATAGAAGAAAAAGAAGTAGAAGATAAAAAAAAGAAAAGAGTAACATATATTATATATATATATATATATAATAGGAATAATAATAATAATAATAATAATATATAATTTATAATGATAAGTTCAGCAGATATGCGTGTATTTTTCGAAAAAGTTAACTTTCTCTATACCACTTGACTTTATAATAACCGGTATTTACTCGAGGAAAAGTAAATTCTTTCCATGACAAAGGGGATGATTAAAACTCTATGCGGAGGAAGAAAAGACGAGTTAACTTGGTGAAGTAGGTGAAACGAAAGGAAAAAAGGATTTTCGAAGGCTGTTCTTCTCGAACTAGTTCAGACGATTCTATACGAAGGACGAAAGAAGAAAAAGGGAGCAAGGAAAAAAAAATAGAAAAAAGAAAGAAAAGAAAAGAAAAGGGAAAGGTCATAAATCTTGAAGCTGAGGATAGTTGTTAGAAAGAAATAAGAAGGAAAAAAAAAAAAAAGGAATAGAGAGAGAGAAAAAATGAGATGAGGGTGAGGAGGAAGTGGGGAAAGGGTACAAGGGGATCCAGCTTCTCCTACTACTTGCGTTTGTTTTCGTTCGAGCAAGCAGCGTTAAGCAACGATACTCCCAACTATACTTGGTATTATCGTTTTCGGCTTTCCTCCAACTATCGAACTCTAGTAGTCGTATCTTCTCTCCTTTCCGTACTGGCTTAGGAATTCATATCGTTTCCGAAATCGACGGATCGTACATGCAAGTATCGATGATCTTCTTTCGATGTATGGATATGTGCATACACATACATATTGTATGATAAGTATATACGTATTCATGTACATATATATATGTATGTGTATGTGTATGTGTGTTTGTTAGCCTCACGGTATATACACCATACAATACATATATAAATCCCTAAGTGAACAAAAGAGCCACCGGACACGCTCCGGCAGACAATGTTCAATGTCGGTTGGACCATCGAACGGGAACCAATAAGAGAGACAGAGAAACAGAGGGAGAGAGAGAGAGAAAGGTTCATGTATTTGCACCGATAAGAGTATGTGTTGTGTGTGATCTACGAATTCTGATTCCACCAACGTGTGTATATCGTTCATGGTAGTAGAGCAAATCCAAAAGTGGTGGGGAAGAACCTAGGGAAAGAGGGTGGGAATCGGAGAGTGGGGGGAATAAGAGGGATGAGAATGAGAGGATAGGAATGAGAGAGAGAGAGAGAGAGAGAGACGATGCTTTCGCACGCTAGCTCACCGCTCGTTTGTCGTTCATGTATTAATTATCTCGTTATGCGACGCATTCTGCGAGCAGCCGGTAATTTATGCAACCTATTCGTGAACGTTCCACACTCTCTCTCTCTCTCTCTCTCCCTCTCAATCTCTTTCTCTCTTTCTCATTACACCCTCATCGTTCTAATTCACGCTCTCCCGCCTCGTGAATTCGTTGAATTTTGTTAAACGATAGCCATGCAACACCAGTAGTAGCAACGATCGCGATGTCACGGCGCGTGTGCTATGATGAAGAGCGGAATTCCAAGCTACACGGAAAGAGAGAGAGAGAGGGAGAGAGAGAGAGAGAGAGAGAGAGAGAGAAAGAGAGAAAGAGAAATGATGAAGTTGTTAATAACTCTATTATTTGATTTATATAAAGAGAGAAGGGAAGATATAATAACGCTTTGGAATTTCGTCGAACGATACATCAAGTTGACTTTTAAGGATATTATATATTGCAAGTTATATATTTGAATGGTTGAAAAGGAAAAGTGATACGAGTAACACGTTTTTTGTTTAATTTAATTTAATATGTATATAATTAGCAAATTAGACAATGTCTAGTTGGTATTTGTAAAATGTTAATTGTACCTATTACGTTTTCAGTCATTCACATTTTAAGGGTGATAAATATATTTAACATGGTTTCTCTATTTGTTGTTGAGAATCACACGCGAACATTCTCGTTCGTGTGATTCATCACGAAATGGTTTTATATTTATTTCGACAAACAATTATTTCCTAATTTTGATTGACTTTTTTATTTCTTCTTTTACTTTTCCTTTTTTTTTTTTCTTTTTATTTTAAAAAATCTACCTCAGAGTAATTCGCGATCATTTATTTGCTCTAGTCAAACCAATTGTTTCTGAAATAAACAAGCGATAATTCTTCGAAGTGTTCGCGTATTTGTGCATTCATTGACATGCTTTGTAATTTACAAAATTTCGGTTAAACGCAGTGATTGTTTCGAGAAATTTCTAAAAGGGACGGTTCAGTTAACGCGCAACGATTTACAAATAATTACTTACGTTAAATATGTAGGAATAACATTTAACAGAATCCCACATGAATCTCGTCGTTGGTATACAGAAAAAGAGAGAAAGAGAGAGAGAGAGAGAGAGAGAGAAAGAAAAAGCGTTGACAATTCGATAATATAATTATGAGTAATTTGCAGCGAACCTTGTTTTAAGGTTACTGTTGGGGAATAAAACAATGTTTATTGGAAAGTATCGTGCGTTTTGTTTTTTTTCTTTTCAAAATTTTTGTTCAAGTTACTCGTAAATTTGTAATATATGTAAAGAAAGCAAGAGAGTATGTGTGTGTGAAAAAAAGAAAGAAAGAGTACAGAGAAATGTAGTAAAAGCATCTAAATGGAGATTGCATTACGCGTAGTCTCGACAATGCGATCCGTAATAATCCGGTCATAATTGGAAATTGTTTTAAACGAGATCTCGTCGTTGATAGGGAACATAATGCGGGGATACAAATGAATGGAATAAAAAAAAAAAGAGAGAGAGTAAAAAAAAGGAAAAAATTAATTTTCTTTTACGATGCGAGAGGAACATTTTAGATGAAAGGAAATTTGGTATTAAATTTGAAAGAATATAAAGAATGGGATAAAAATTAGAAAAAAAAAAAAAAAAGAAAAACATTCGTTAAAGGTATTTGGTTAAATAACGAAGATGAGAAATAATTTGTAACTACAATTATACGTATGAAGAAAAGATAAAGGTATATGTATATATGTTAGTATAGTATGTATATGTGTTTTTTCCCCGTTGGTAAGTGTCAGAGTGAAGCTGCTAATGTCTTAATTAGCGGAGTTTACATTTTTAATTTATCGCTTAAGCCCATCATCATGAGTCTTGTAGCTAGCACAGCAATCAGCTGTACAAACAAGCTCTGTTCCTGAATAAAATAGGGGGATCCAAGGAGAGGTCGAAGTTCGTCATTTGACCTCGGCCCTATTTCAACAACCCAACCCATTTTCTCACTTCTTCCCTCTTCCTTCCTTTTCTCATCTCTCCTCTCAACCCTTTGTCTCGCAAAGTTGTCCACCAAATCAACGGTAAATTCTTATAAACATTTGTTTTTCGCGAGCTCGTAATTAAAATCGCGATCGTTTAATGAAATTTTTATTAACTATCGTCATATTTAATCAAAGAAACTTTATAAAACATTGATCACGTTCGAGAGTAAACTTGAAATCCGATTCGGTTGCGATCCTTTGCTAAATTTCTACGGATTTAGCGTTGAGCATACGTTATCCGCTTATTATAATATAATCCAGATTAATCTAGCACGTGAAAACGGGATTATCAAGCATCTAAACGCAGACATCAAACTTAGATAATAACGTAGGATTTAATGCAAAAATAATAAAGCAATTAGGTACCCTGACGTACGTTAAAATTATTAATTATGTTTGATGGATTCGCTCAAACAAATTTTTCATATCGAATCAATATTCTGACTGAATTCGCGAACGCGATTTATTGGTAAAATGATTTTTCCGTATTTTCTCGAGATCAAATAGATTTGATTTCCTTCGTTTAATCTTGATAAAAACGGTACGATAGGGAAAGAAAAGAGTACGATTTTCTTTTCCCGAGAACGTAATCGACGGAGAAAATCGATGACATCTACCCGTTCTTTTACAAGACCACGGAATAGTTCGTTCAACCAGTTTCGATTTCGTCGGAATCTTCCGAAAGGGGAAGATACGAGAAAAGCTAAAGATTTTCAGTGAATTTTTCGTGCGAAAAGGGAAGAAAATCCAAACGATCTATTTCAAATTCTTTTTCTCGTCGCTTAGTTCTCCATTCTTATTTCATTCTTAGAAAAACGTTGTTGAAGTTTTAGGATATCTATGTAAATGGGTAGTTGTATCCTGTCAACGACATATATAAAAATATATGTACATATATATACAGCCATATCATATATATATATATATTCTTACCGGTAAAATACATATAAATGTACATAGTCTGTTACAGAAATATTCGCAGACGTTTTGAAATTGAATAACTTCTTTTCAGACTGAAAGTTCAGCTATGAAGTTAAACTTAAAACTTGATAGGAGGAAATTAGTGTGCTATTCGAAGTATGCCAGGAATTTAAAAACAATTTTCTCGTTTGCTTTAACAGCGATGGAAAAGAAAAAAAAATGAATGCTTTTCTTTTTTTTTGTTTTTTTTTGTTTTTTTTTTTTAAATAGGTAGTTCACGAAGTATTTTTTTGAAAAAAGAAAAAAAAAAAAAGAGAATGAAACAAATATTATTACTTTAACAAATAAAATTGAACAATTTTGTTGAAGCTAATTTTTCCTACTAATCGATCGTTTCTTTTCTCAATACTTGTAATATTAAATGTTATTATATGAAATTAAATAAAAATCTTATTAAACTAATTTTTAATAAAGATTTCTTTCTCTTTTTACGCGAGATAAGAAAAATACGAGTGAAACTCTTTAAACACAGGAAGATCAATAGGTCACCGATAGCCGAATTAGTTCGCAATTCAGTTTCAGCACTGAGGCATAATTTCGCTCGTCCGAAACATGATTTGAGTTATCGTGATAACCGCAAAATCATTGTCAGCTGTCTGCGGACGTTTTCAAACTGCAATTACGATTTAATCAAGCGTACGCCAATCGTCCTGAGCCTTTCGATGTTGAGACTCATTTTTGTACATTAAATTCCATTGAAATTATCCTCGTTCAACGCTATCATTAAATTTTACCGAAGAAAACAAAAAAAATTGATAATACCTCGTTAAGATAAATTTGTGAGAAAGACTTTCAATTATTATAAATCTTTTAGAATTGTAGAAACAATTTATGTAAAATATTTTTTTTAATTCATTATTTCGTTTCTCTTCTTTTTTATTTTAATCGAATGCATAGAGTATGATGCATGAAAAGTAATATATTAAAATGAGTCCTATGTTTTTATATATTCTCGTCGGATGGATCAAATGGGAAATAAGAAAATAAGAAAAAGAATATATGCATGCATTCTCATATAGACAGGTAAAGACGTCCTCAATCTCGAAAAGCAGCGCGTGTTCTATTCGAAACTATTTGTTTTCTCTGAAACTAGTGATATTTCTCTTTCTGGTAGTCAGAAGTATCTATCACTTGTTCGACGGTTGTATCGATTCGATTATATCAACGTTCTGTGTTATCGAGTAGCAATGAAACGTTCGTTTGAAAAGAACTTGTGGATAGACTTTGGTGGTTGTTAGTTGTTTAGTGTATTTTTAAAGGATTTAGATTCTCTACGATATCCAAAAGGAAAAAAAAAGAAAAAAAAAAGAATGAAAAACAGAAAGAGATACAGAGAGAGAGAGAGAGAGAGAGAGAGAGAGAGAGAGAGAGAGAGAAATAAATACGAGAAATGTTCATCAATGCACATTTTCAACACCGTATTGTATTCTTTTAAAAGGACTCTGACGGAATACCTGTTGCTACTTCGATATATCGAAAAGAGTATTTTCGAGAAACGTGAAAATATCTTGCTGAAAGAAAGAAAGCCTCTCATTTTCCTCTTATTTTGTATTGTCTCTTCTTTCCTTTGTAACCGAAGCGTCATTCGCTTTCACACCGTTCAACGTGCTGTGCCCCATCAAACCGGATCTTTCACCAGCAGCACGCGTCTGCCCGATCCATAGAGGGATTCCGGTTAGCCCAGGAGGATAAATGAAATGGAAAGAAAGGAACGAGAGAATGGATTCGATTTTCTATCCCTCGTCGTCGTTGTCGTCGTCGTCGTCGTCGTCGTCGTCGATTCTCATTCGTTTCTTTTTTCTTTCTCTCTCTCTCTCTCTTTACGTTTTTCACTACGTTTCTCACTATGTATCAATTTGCAGTGTTCCAACGATGTTCCTATCTTTATCGATCTTTCCTATCGACGGCTTTCACGCGTTCAGCTTTTGTTAAATTCATGCCCCACTCGACCTATCCAAATCTTACTAAAAGCTTCGTCGAATGGGATACTACTATACATGCATAGATAGTTCTATACATATATTACGTATATTATTCTACGTGTACTAAAAGAATATCGTTACTTTGTCTTCTTTCCTCTCTCTCTCTCTCTCTTTTTCTCTGTTTCTTTTATGCGATATGGAGATAAAATTAAAAAGAGATTACGTAAGTTAAAGCTCCGGTAGGCTCCCTCTTTTCTTTTTTATACAAATGCGATTATATATTTCCCCTCGTTCTTTCATTTTTCGTTACGTTTTACGAAAATAAAATATTCCAATAATCTATATGATTTAAAAACATATATCGTAGTTTTAGATTTTTGTATTTAATTAAATATATAAAAAGAGAAAGGATGTGTGTTTTCGATATATAAAGTTTCACAATTAAAAATTGTTATAAAATCAATGAGAACGTTCCGATAGAATCCTATATCTTTTTTTTTTCTTCTCTCTCTCTCTCTCTCTCTCTCTCTTTATCTTAATGATAAAACAAATAAAAAGGTTCACTGTCTTTTCTTTTTTGTTTTTTTTTTTTTTTTGATAAAATCAATCGATCGTCATAGTTCAAAGATCGTTGAAAGTTCTTCGTAATGGAGTTACGGTTATTGGTAAAGGAGAAATTAATCGGCTCTGGAGATGAAGGTCCTAATGGAAATGGGTAATTACCGTAAGGGATTATTACGCCTGCTGTTAAACGTTCGAGAGTTGCATTACATCAAATGTACCTTGATGTCGTCATTGCTTTGGATAATAGTTTCTACTCACAATTAATGAAACGTGTCATCCATAGAAAGACAAATAGATAGAAATGAAGAGAGAGAGAGAGAGAGAGAGAGAGAGAGAGAGAGAGAGATCGTCAAATAATAGTGTTTTCTCTTTCGTTCGATACGCGTTCCATTTAAAACGAGAATAAAATCAACGAGACGATTGAAATAAATGTAACGAATTGGTTCATTGAAATATTATCCGAATCAGTCTCTTTGTTCTTATAACAGTAATCGATTGGAATTTTCTTTTTTGATTGTATTAACGATTGAAATAATTTTTTTGACAAGAGTCGGAAAGACGAAAGATAAGTATAAGGTACGTACTTTATGATAGAGCAAAGTTGAAAAAGAGATTGCGTCGATTGGGGAAGAAAGTCAAATTATTCGTTCCAGTTTAAACTCAATCTTCCTCTCTTCTTCAACGTTTAAGACTTTTTTCTTTTTTTTTTTTCTCTCCCCTGGAAGAAGAAGTTGAACAAAAAAATTTCCCCGAGAAAGAGATAAAAGTTGGGAACCATTTTAATGGGTCGAAGATAAAGGGAAAAAATGTTCATCGTTGTAATGTTTCCATCGATAAAAGTGCAAAAGTCACATGGATAAACACAGATAGATGAAATGGAAAAAAAAAAAAACAAACAAGAAAAAAAGAGATAGAGACGATGCAACAACGCCACCCGTTAATTCACTAATTCTTCGTTAATTTTATTATAATAATGTCTTGTATATTATATTTGTTGAAAATGCGGCAATAATGTGGTCTTGCCAGAATTATTTGATTGGTTCGTCGAAATTTTTAAGAGTGCTCGGGCAAACGAGATTCTTTCCACAAATATTTGTAATTTTCAGAATAATTTTTTTAACGTACGCGGAATATGAGAATAAGATAAAAGAAAATATTCCCCTTCGTTAAACGCGCAGTTTCGCGAAGACTATGAAAGTGGGTTAATGCCTAGTATTTGATAAAATTATCATTGCACGCTAATTGCGTGCTCTCTCTCTTTTTCTTTTTCTTTTTCTTTCTTTCTAATTCTCTCTTTGTTTCTCTGTTTCTTTCTTTCTCTCTCTCTCTCTCTCTCTCTCTCTCTCATTTTCTCTCGCATTGGCATAGCTCCAGTGTTAAGCTGGTACATCGCTTAAACTTTTTCCTCTTACCGCGAACTATCGAGTAGAAAGAAGTCCCATAAACGAATCTTTCGTAAGACAATTATTTTCTGTATTAGTAAAGTCTTCGAGAAAAGTTTTCGGAAATATTTCTCTCCTTCCCCCGTTTTTTTTTCTATCCCATTTGTTTTTCTATTTTATTTTCTTTTTTTTTTCTCTTTTTAAATTAAATATAAAAAGGATAATTTTTGTACTTACAAGTTTGAATTTCTATCGAGAGAAAATATCCTTTTTTTGTCTTTTATTTTCTTTTCTTTTCTTTCCTTTTGTTTCTTGGATTTTTTTCTTTATTCTTCTTCTTTTCTTTTTCTTTTTCTTTTTTTTTTATCATAAATAACAGTAAGAAAATATAAATGAGAATGGAAATATATTATTATAATATTAAAGTTTTTAATATTTTTATGCAAAGTCTTTTTTGCTCATTTTTTATATCCTCTTTACAATAAGATCTTCTGATATTCTTTGAACGAAAAGGGATTGTACTTGGTGAAGTTCTTTTTTCAACGGAGAAAAAGTCTTTGCTACTTCAATTGTCGGAAATAAAAATGTTTAATGGAAATTGCTTCTTCTTCTTCTTCTTCTTATCGATCGACAAATCCTCTTTTATCGTTACTTGGAATCCGAACAAACCGATCTGCTTTTAGTTCTCTCATCCCGTTTTTTTTCTTTTTCGTTAATTGCTTATAAAATGTGACGAAAATTGACGTGTTTACGTAAACCTTTATTCGATCTTAACTCCACGAAAACAAATTTATGCTTAAAATGTTTCACGCACGTGTTTTTTTTTACACGTACGCAATTAAAATTATTAAACGACAAATCCTATTTATCGCATCATGATCAAAAGTATTTAAATAAAAACAGAAAAAAAAAAATTGGTAACGCACATTAATTACAAACGTTGAACCCATTTTTTCTACATACCGAATCATTTTCATAAACAAAATTAGATTACAAAATTATGATTCTGGTTATCACTTTAATTAATTTAATGAAAATATCGTCGTAGGTGGGTTTTTTTGGGTACATCGATCGACTCGTGGGGTTGGCATTTTGTCATTCGACTGAAAAAAAATTGTCTCGTTTACAAACCGAGTCAAAACAAGAGAGAGAGAGAGAGAGAGAGATAGAGATAGAGAAAAGGGGAGGGAGAATAACCGAGGAAAAAGTAGAAGTGATGGGTGGAAAAAAAAGAAGGAAGGAAGAAGGAGGAGGAGGCTGAGGTTGAGGAAAGGGATGGAGAGGTGTGAAGCGGCGGATTTGATACGTTTTTAATTAATCCCATATTCCCTTGGCCACGGTATTTAGTGTGCAGGAGAAGTAGGGCACATGTAATTTAGTTGGATGAGCATCGGGTTAAAAAGCTAACTGATCTGCGAACATACACACACACACGCACGTACATGCACAGGGGCAATATATATTCATATACGCACACTCACGTATACCACATTGGAGAAGCAAGGGCACATGCGCGACATACATTTGGTCTCGGTTGGAACTCGAAACGCGCGAAACATCCGCAGTGCCAGACACGAGAAGGTCTAACTTGTGAGAAACCGAAGGAGTAAGAGAGAATGAGAGAGAGAGAGAGAGAGAAGGGGGAAGGGGGGGGTTTGGAATGAGAGGGTATATGTGTGAGAGGGAATGTAGGTGGTGCTAGTTGAAAGAGGGACGATGAGGTCGTACGATTCAGAGAAGGAACAGTTTCTACATTCGCACGTCAAACTGCAAGCCTCTCTCTCTCTTTCTCTTTCTCTCTCTCTACTCTCGTAACGTTGCCCTTTGAGCTACCACCAAAGAGGAGATCAAGAAGGCTATGTAATTCTCTCTCCTGCTTTCTCCTATTTCTATAGACGGCTGAACGCGTTTATACGATTTTCTCTCTCTCTCTCTCTTTCTCTATTTGCTTCTCTTTCTCTTTCTGTATATATGTATCTCTACGTATACACGTGTTTCTATGATGTATTTCTCTCTCTCTCTCTCTCCTTTTCTGTACGTATATGAACTCGACCGTACACGCGCACGCGTACGAGCATATCTCTCTCTCTCTCTCTCTTTTTTACCCTTCCCCATCATTCCCCCCCACGCAGAGACTAACACATCAACAAGTTCGACACTCGTAAAGAGTGAACCAAGCGAGATTATACGGCCGGTATACGTTTCTTCGTTTTTCAGTAGTACAGAGAGCAACGAGGGCAATGGGACAAGTGCTCTTGCTTTTTTCGAGCATTGAGAAAAAGAGAGAAAGAGAGGAAGAAAGAAAGAGAGAGAGAGAGAGAGAGAGAGAGACAAGGGCAAGAGGAAGAAGGAAGGACGGAAGGAAATACCAAAGAACGAACTCTGGTCATTCTTAGAAACCCTGGTCGACAATGAGATTTAGCAGGTTCATCGTTTTGAAGTGCTATCGTTCGAATAATAGGAACACGTTGTAGCTTTTTTCTTTTCTCTATGGGTTTTTACGTTACCTTCTTGCAGCAAGATAATACTTTTGGAAAGGAAACTGTAATCGCTTTTTATACGTATCGTAAGAAATTATAGAAAGTTTTCTATAACAATAACTTGAAATGTTTTTACCCGAGAAATTATCTGATAATACGAACTCTATAATAACTATAATAATATCTATTATATCTTTCTCTGTCTTTTTTGATTATTTTTGTAGACATTTTGTTTTGTTATTCTTCGCTTGTGTGTCTCTTTTATTTTACGTTACGAAAACACACGAGACTTTTAATTTAGAACATTTTCGTTAGGAAAGTTATAGTCCAAGCCGAAAAGTTCATCGTGTCCCCTTATTCTTTTTTAATGGCGGTCCTACTATCTCTTTTCTGTTTTACAAAAAAAAAGAAAAAAAAAGAAAAACGTCTCATTTAACCGTCCTACCTCGTACACGACATCTTTAAACTTGCTCCTGTATCTTGTTGGAATTCGTGCGGGGTCGAACAATGAATAAAAGGAATACATGCAGGAGAAAAAGAGAGAGAGTCTGTTTTAGAGAAACCAAGTTTTCCGCGAAAAGCGACCGACCCGTGAAAATCCAGTCAAAAACTAAGAAACTTTGTAGACAAATATTACACAAGCCTATGAGACGCAAGTTTCCCTAAGTTCTTAGAAGTTCTGTTTGTTATCCGCTTAAAGATTAAACTGACGAAGTGTTATCTTGCGTTTATAATAAATTTTCAGCTAAAAAGCCTTTGTATTTTAGGTTACTAAGCATTTTGTTACTAAAAAAGAATAAATAATTTCCTTTGTTGTATCATAATTAATGATATATATTATAGATACATTTATGTAACATATATTTTTATTGTATTACTCCTATACATCTTTGATGGTACATTAATCGAAATGTTTTTAATTTATTGAAAAACAAAATTAAAACGTTTAAAGCTAAACTTTAACGAAGAAAAAATTTCGAGTCTCATAGGAATATCATTTGAATTCATAAGAATAATTCGACTTGATTTCAAATTCAACATTTATTAATCACACATTTATTAATCACACATTTATTAATAATAAAATACAAAAAGATTTATAATAAGTAGAAGTGAAATTGTCACGGAAGTAAAATTCATCCTTTACTTTTCGCAAAACCACGAACTTTTTTTCAAACATCAATTTGCCAATGTAGAGAGTCCCAGATGAAGCTTATGGCCGAGCAACGAGCAGTACATTTATACATATATATAGGTACTTTCAGGTTGCCTATAGGATGGAATTTTGGATAGCGTCGAGAGGATGATTCAGGAAGTTAGGAGATAAAGAAAATTTAAAGAAGAAAAAAAAGTGTGGTATAAAAAATGGACCGAATTTATCTTTTCATGTGTAAATCCTGAGTGTAAAATTCGGCCGATCAAAAACAGTCGTATCTACTGTGAGCTGTGTGTGTGTGTGTGGCTTCAAGTTTACAGAAAGATGAAATTGAATATTTAAAATGCGCTCGTCTTTCATCTCTTCTATTCTTTTTCTTGAACTATCACCAAGAAAATACTGCTAGAGGGTGCTTTTCCCCAAATCTACACGTATCTATCCTAGCATATATTTATATATCTATATATATAGTGGTTGTGCAGCAGTCTGATCACAGTAGCAAACGTTTATACGGTTTCTTCTCTTTCTATAACTCTCCCAACCTCATCTCAAACCGAATATTCCAGCCGTCCGTCCAAGATCTCCGGTATAGAGTCGTACGTTTTATACATTCACCGTTCGACCCAGATCGTTCGTATCTATTGAACATTTGGGCGTATCTGCTCTCGAGAACCACCAAACAAAGTGGTAAGGAAGGATTTTCTAGGTCGATGTTTTTCAAAGTCAATATATGGTTCGTATACATATAGGAATATTGTACACGCATGCATGTATATATATATATATATATATTCTTTTTTCCAGAAAAGAAAATTGTGTTTACTTTAATAAGAATATCGTAGCTCGAGAAAAAGAACAATATGAATAATGAATTTTGATGTTTTATGTCCATGGAATATTTCATGCAATATAAATCTACTGTGTATATATTATAATATTTGGATAAAAATGTTTTCGATATTTAGCATACAGGTATGTATGTGTGTATGTATGTGTGTGTCCTATGTAATAAAGATATGAAAAATAATAATAATAATAATAATAACGAGAGAAAATTCGTCCTAAATCGGTCGGGTATCGATAACATCCCGCAATGCAGACCCTCGCGAGCCATTACCGATGATTTTGTGCGATCAAATACGGTGTATTTGGGACGACATCGGGGACATTGCGTTTTTTGTTAATTGCACACAATGGTGTGCGAGGGGTAACGCAAAAACATTATTCAAAGCTTAACTAAAAACGATTAATTTCGGCGTTATGCTTATTAGCGTATAACGAATGCTTTCCTGGCCCATAAACTTCGATATATGTGAAGCTTTAACGATTATAGCATCCCAAAAACGAAAATTTCGTTAGGAGAACGATTTTCATCGGTATGTCTCGTTGATCGTTCGTTAATTCTCATTGATATTTAATATTTAAATCAGTCGAATAAAAACGAATCATTGTTCGTAAATTCATGCCAATCTCTCTCTCTCTCTCTCTCTCTCTCTCTCTCTCTCTCTTTCTCTCTACGTAGTAGAGAGAATAAATTATTTATCCCGAGTTAATGACACATGTAATTATCAATACGTTGAAAAGCACAAGTTATATCTCAATTGTATTTGTAATGCAAAGTTTGGGTTTAACACGTCGTATTTGGTTACTGTGAAGCTGAGAAGGGTCGACAGGTCATATAATACAGGCAAGGAAGAATCTTACAAAAAGAGGAGGGATCCTTTCTAACGAGTAAAAACCAACTCTAAATAGCCTTTAGTTTTTCTGTTTTTGTTATCTGTAAAACCAACGTAACGTAATTTTCTTCTTTTTATTTTCTCAATCTCTGTTCTACTAATACTATTTAACATTTTCACTAACATTCGTATTTGTGTGTGTGTGTGTGTACGAAGATAAAAATTATTTTCTTAGCAATGAGAAAAAGTATCAAAAAATGTTTAGTAAATTTATCGGAGAGAGAAGCAGATTGAATATTTATTAAAAAATTATACTTGATGTTTGACACACAGACACAATTTTTGCTAATTAAAAAATGTTATTCGAACACATTCTGTTTTCTTTCTACTATCTATATGAGAAGAATGATGAAAAATAAGAAAAAAACAAAAAAAAAGAAAGGAGATGAAACGATGAATTGAAATCGTCACAAGTATATAACAAAATTTATCGATAGAAATGAAATGGTCGTAGAAAATTCTTACGTTTCCTTCCTTACTTTACTTCTAATTGGTAGCCATTTCCAAACTAAGAATTCTTAAATTTCCGTTGGAAAGACAAAAGGAAAAAAGAAAGGACCGACTTCCCAATTAATTTGTAATCTCGCAAATTTGCATTACGCTGTTCGGATAATAATAAAATCCGAGTTCAATCCACTTATTATGTGAATTTTAATTACAAACACTAGTTCGCGTATGATATTCGTTAATACAAGAATAATTAATAAAAAAGACGTTTAGATAGAACTTTCTAATAGACATGGGTACACAATCGAAAAGACGGAAGATTTTTTTTTTTTTTATTAGAAAAAGTATGAGGTAAGTCTCGTTCATCTGTCTCATAATTTTCTGTTTCCTTTTTTTCTTTTTTTCTCTTCTTTTTTTTCCTACAAGAAGAGACGATCGATGAGAAACTTGTTGCACCTAGTTATTATCCTTTAATGAGATTTCACGAAGTACTTCAGAAACGATACAATATATCAACCGTGTATTAAAAGTCTACAAGGGTGAAGGGATGCGCTGTGGGGGGGGGGATGGGGAATGGGAAAGAATTCAGAGTCTTTAGTTAAATATAAGCAAATATTAAAAGTTAAATGTAAGATTTGATCGAGCAGATCGATTTATTATTAGAAAATCTTGCTTAATCGATTATAAATTCATCAAACAAATAACTATACCAATAAAGTTCAATCTATCTAATCGTTTAAAGTGTATAGGTACAATCAAGGCTTCGTAATTGGTAATATCGAGTTAACGCTACGTCAAAAGATTCTTGTTTCGATTCGTAATTCATCATCATACCTTTAGCACGATATTTACTTGGAAATTAGAAATCACCGTTCCGAATTACCGAATTTTCGTTAAATTTATTCGCGAAACGAGATATGGATTGAGTTGAATAGTTTAACGTCTACAATTTCTCTTACTAGTTTTAGAAAATAAACCACATGTATAGAGATCTAACATAATATATAGAATATAAATAAATGAACATAATATATAGATAGAGGTAAGCAGTCGTCTAGCTAACATTAATTAATTAACATTAACGCGTGGCGTAAAGGGTAGAACATAGACGAGCCTCGTAGGAAGAGGAGAAGAGAGAAAGGCATCTCGTTGGAAGCGCGTCTAGCAATCGTTTCGCAGTAAAATAGTAAGAGGTAATCTACTTACTTCCCCATGGTGCAATTACCTTGGCGCGTTTCGCACTCGTTATAACTCAGGCTTTTCCCGAAGTTCCCTACCAAGAAACAGAGTAAAGGAGAAAGAGAAAGAAAGAAAAAAAGAAAGAAAGAGAACGAGAGAGAGAGTGAGAGAGAGAGAGAGAGGATGTTACAACCGCGGCATCGCTAAATGCTCGCCGAGCCAAATTTATCCGTGCCGAGTTATGACTCGTGGATATTACTGTGGTGCCTTCTTTTTCCGAAGTTACGACTTTAAAAAAAGCGAAGAACACCAAAAAAAGGAAAACAAGGAGATAGATAGAGAGAGATAGAGAGAAAAAGTAGGAGAGAAAATAACGAGAAGCTTAACCGGCCAGGCGTGTACGCGAGCTACCACCAGTAATAATCATTTTCTTCTCCGAGTAGGTCGTAATCCGTATATTAAAAGAGATAGGGGTATACTTACTCGTAACGAAGCTTGAAATTCATTTTTATTTTATATTTTTTGTTTGAAATTTTTGTTATTTTCCTTTTCGTCTTAGCACTCTCTATATATGATATATGGATAGAATATTATTAGAGAATATATACGAGGTGATCGTGAGTCGAATGACAAAAATTGTAATTTGGTTGTGGCTCGAATCAATATTTGAATATTCATTATAGTGGAGGGAAAGAAAAAAAAAAAAAAATGAAGAATCTTGGTAATTTGTCATTGGCGAAAGGTTTTCCTTTAATTTCATGTTAAGGAAAAGTTTTCTCACTTTGACAGCTTGACGTATTCCTAAAGTGTGAAGCTGCGTCGAAGTAGACCGCAAGTCACGGGAAGCATGCCCTCGTATCTATGAGAAAATAGGTGTGATGTACGTCCTATGTATGTGCATATACATAGGACCCCATCGATGTTCCACCTAGAGGTTCTAACGGGAAGTCGGCCATTGAGGAAACTGCTACGTGAAACTGTGCTAATCCCACCGCTACTTTCCCCCGAGGAGTAGGTATGTGTCACTTGTTCTCTCATTCTCAATGTCCCTACGCTTAGAGGGCAGCTGCTCGAGTTCAGGCAACTTAGTTTGTACGCGGTACCTTTGGACATTGCCGAGAAAACAGGATCTATGCTTGGAACTTTGGACAACGGACTACTAACTGGACTAAATATTTTTTCTTCGTTTGTTTGTTTGTTTGTTTCTTTCTTTCTTTCTTTTTTCTTTATTTTATATATATATATATTCATCGAGCATTTGAATAATTTAAATTTTTATTTCAATCGCTTTTAAATGACATTAATTAAACATTATAATATTTATGTTCGGTTAGAATTTTGTTAAGATCAAATTAATTAAATTTTATAATTATTGTGTTTATATGCATTTACGATTTGTATTAATAAAATTATTCAAATTCATTGTTTCACATCTTTGATTATATCTACGTTTCGTTTATCTGTTTCTTTCGATATTGGATATCGAAAGAAACTATGTGAAATATATAATTTGCATATTTTTATATATATATATATATGTAAACTTGCACATTTAGATTGCAAAAAACTTTTTCATTTCGTCTCGCCATTCGATCGATACGCGAGAAATAAATTCGAATGAATTTCTTTTGGTCGTTCTGTGCCCGAGGGGAAGGGGAGGGGGTGGGGGTGGGAGGAGTAGAGTGGAGTGGAGTGGCGATGGAGAGAAAGAGGGTTGGGGGTTCGTCGAGGGGAATGCAAAAAACAACTTGGCAGCTAGTTAGCGAGTCGCGAAAATAACGCATGAACTGTCGATAATCGATTCGTTATATTTTCACACTTCGAAAACTGCTTGCACAATGGGGAAAATCGGTCGTTGCTAAAAACGACAAATCTTAATTCAATTACTATATCGGAGTGTGTACTCTCTTTAATAACAGCTGCGTTGTTCAATTGCGGACGACAACGTAAGATGTATCGTTCTGTGTAATCGTTCCCGTTGATAGGGATAAATCTATACGATAACGAGATTCACCTCGTCCTTTTCCCCCTTTCGCCCCCCAAAAAAAAAAAAAAAAGAAAAGAAAGAATGAGAGAGATAGATAGATAGATAGATAGATAGATAAAGAGAGAGAGAAAGAGAGAAAGATAACCGGTGGGCAGAGCTTCCTTTTAATTTATCAAAAACCAATTCTCGTTCATCACTACTATACGCGAGAGTGGGTGAAAGAGATATAGAAGATATATAAAGATAAAAATAGAGATGGAGAGTTAGAGAGAGAGAGAGAGAGAGAGAGAGAGAGAGCATTTGAACGAGGTGTCGGTTCGACTCAAAATGGTTTTTGATGTCGTTAACATCCGACCTCGTATGCGAGCTCGAGAGGAAACTAGGAAGGAACAAAACTAAACAAAACAACAAAAAGATAGGATTGGAAAAGGAGGAAATTGGTATTTATTTGTACTTCGGGAGAATTATTCGAACGTACGTGCATACGCCATTGAATGTTTTACTCTCTCTCTCTCTCTCTCTCTCTCTTTCTCTCTTCCTGATACACCGAGAGAATATGTAGAAGGCGTGAACAAAAGCCGAGAGCAAATAGAAGCGTTCTTTCTCTCCCTCGTCCTGACTGAATCGAGGCACGATCTCCAATTTTTTTGCTCGAATGCGGATATCGAACGCTCGGGTTAAACGTAAACGAATTCTCTCGGTTCATGTGTATCGTAGATAATACGTACGTATATACCATATATACTATTATATACCTGCTACACACATACAAACATTGTACGCGTTCTTCTTCGCGAATTTGTAGAAGTTTACGTTTTAGAAGGATCGTTTCGATTAGTTCGTCGATGATCGGCAGAGATCGATGATCGTTTTCATCCTCCTCTTCCTCCCCCCTCCCCCCCCCGCCTCACTGCAGCTCCCTTTTTTTACCTTATTTTACCCGTACTTATCTTTCTGTAATTTAGTTTCCTTTCTTTTTCTTTCTCCTCTTCTTCTTCTTCTTCTTATTTTTCTTTTACTTCTTCTCTTTTCTTTTTTCTTTTCTTTTTTCGTTTCGTTCCCCAATCTTTTGTTTTTGTTTTTCCCCCTCCTCCCACCGATGGGGTTGTTTTTTTCTTTCTCTTTTACTTTCTCACTTGCCGCTGCTAGGACCATCGACTTTTCTCGCTAGCGATTCACCGTGATAGAAAGTCCGAGTTAATTCGAGAGTAGTTTCGATTCGATTCGAACGATGGATTGCCGCACTTTCCGTTCGACAACTCGTTTACTCTTTTCTTTTTTCTTTTTTTTTTCTTTTTTTTTTTTTTTCGTTGTTTTTCGTTCCTTTTTCATTGGCAGGAAAATCGAAGAGAGAGAGAGAGAGAGAGAGAGAGAGTTACTATACGTGTGTTAAAGAATGAAAGAGACAGAAAGTGATCTAGAGCTTGGTAATAGAATCGTTGCCGAACTATTGTAGAATCGTTGCCAATATTTTTAACCCTCCAGAGAAGAATTGGTGCGTTCTAGGGTAAAGAGTGGGAGGCAAGGGGGAGGGGAGGGGGGATAGAATCGGTAAAATAAAAAAAAAAAGAAAAAAAAGAATACAAAAAGAAAATATAAATCCATCGGAGTTAATCCCAAAATAGTTTTGATTTTCAACGGACGTATCAGAGCTCATATTTTTTCTCGTTCCCCTTTTATTTTCTTTCCTTTTTCTTTTGTTTGTTTTTCTTTTTCTTTTTTTTTTTTTCTTTCTCAACGGATAGGACGAGAGCAAAGATTTGTAATAAATAAACCAAAAAAAAGAAATCCGAAGGAAAAAAAAAGTGAAATATGTATAAGGTATTACGCGGTGATAAGAAATGGGTGGTCGGGGTGGGGCTAGGGGAGGAGGAGGATGAAAAGGGGGAAAAGAACGTGAATCGTTAAGGCTACTGAGAAAGTCTGAGAAGCTTTTGCGCCTGGCACGACGAAATGTGATTTTTCAAAGATACTGATACGACTGACAAGGTCGGTTCTCAAGGGGTATTCCTACCCCTTCACGTTAAGACGTTGAAAAAGGTCTTCCCCCGAACGTTTCCCACCATCTCCTCTAACTTCTCTTATTTTACAACAAAGGTAAATCGTTAACGAGGTCACAATCGATCCTCAACGTCGTCGTCGTCGTCGTCGTCGGCGTGAATTTCAACATTTTCCATAAAGAAATTTGGTTTCACTTTTTTTCTTTTGTTCCTTCGTTCTCGTACTTTTCATTATTTACTCTGTGTGTCCTGTGTGTGTATAAAAATAATAATAATAATAATAATAATAGTCAACGGCTTGACAAGTGTTCATCAAACAATGTGGTGGTAAAATATTATTAAATAGTATAAAAAGGTGTTAAAGTAAAAATATGACTTGAACCTGCTAAAAGGGATAGTAAAAAAATAAATAATAATAATAATAAAACCCGTGAGGGGGCGAGTAAGAATAACCCTTCAGTAATCCTTGCTTGTCTGGTATCTTATTGTTGGATGCACCAACACAAATACGAAAATTTATTTATAAATTGGTTAGAAAAAAGAAACCCCGTATGAATGGTGCAAAATTGGGTAAACCGGGTCACCATAAAAAAGAAATAGAAAATAATAATAATAATACTCTATATATTATTCTCGAGAAGAATGAAAGAGAATAAGAGAGTTTCTATTTGGAAGAAAATAAAATCTATTAGAAAAGGTCGCGAAAATCTTTTAATTGTGTTAACGATCGACGATTATCTGACAGTGCTTAAAAGATCAATCGAGATAGGGTGAAACCATTGGCGAAAAACTATTTCGATCTTTAGATTCGCGTAAAGATTTTCAAACGAAAAGAAAAAAAATAAGAAGAAAAAAATAATGTCACTTTTGTGGAGAGGTCGAAGGAATTGAAAAAGGAACAAGTTAAAAAGGGAAAAGAAAAAAGAAGGAAAGATAGAAAAGGAATAGGAAAAAAAGCGGGGCGGGGGGTAGGGGAGTGGGGAAAGAAGTAGGAAGGAAGTTAAAAAAAAAAGAAAAAAGATCTCAGTCCTTTTTTGCTATCTTTTTCGAAGGCAAACACGAATTGGAACGGGAATCGTGTGAAAGCGGACCTATGGTGTCAATGCGTTCTATTTGAGCGGCCGATCGAATGTGTTCGGTTCGTATCATGAGTGTCGCATACGCGGTTAACGTGGCTTTTAAACGAGCTCGTCGTGCACCTTTCGAAAAAGCGTAGCTGGACAATCTACTGAGAGAACATATATATATATATATATAGAGAGAGAGAGAGAGAGAGAGAGAGAGAGACATCGTATAACCTATCGAAATTGACTTCGTGTCATTATGATTTTCTCTTTCCTTCACTACATTTGTTATTTTCCGTTAAATGAATTTATATTTGTTCTCTTATATATATATTATATTATTATCTCTCTATTGAATAGTTATTTTACAAATTAACATTTTCATAAAAAAAAGAAAAAAAAGAAAAAAATACCACAGGAAACAAAGTACGTATTTGTAATTTATAAATATACATGCATCTATGAAAGCATGCATGCATGCATGCATATGCATGTATAGTCATACAGGTGGGTCGTTCTATTCATTCTCTTTATCTAACTCTCTTTTCTATATTTTTCCATTCATTTTTGTTTTACCAATTTTTTGCCAGTAGTAGAAGGTACTTTTATTTATTTTTTTTTTTTTTTCGTAAAATTTTCAATGAACATGCTGGTCATCATTATTAAGGACCGTCGTCGAAAAAATATTACAATGGACGAAAGTATGCATGATTTTTCTGTCTGTATGTACGAAAAATAGGAAAATGTTTTTTATTAGAATTCTACGTTAGGATCCCTTGAATGCTGATATTTTTCCACTGTAAATTTGAAATATACTGGGGAATGTGATTTTAAAAAATATTTGCTTAACGAGTATATGATGAATAATGTTAGTTGTACAATAATTATACGTGAACGTTTACTTATGACAAGTTGTTTGATTTATTTCGTTCGTTAATTTTCCATTCGTTGGATTGATACTCATTATTAAAATAAAGAAAAAAGTGTTGCTAAAACTTTGTCAAAGTTACTTTTTGTTCTTATTAACGAAACTTAACGTTTCGCGCGTGAATTTTTGTGCAATGTAAATAATTTCAACGATTTTCAATAAAATTCTCCAGAATGTGTTACAATCAAATCTTTTAAAATAATCTATAAAATATATTTCATATACTCTAACAATAACGGTATTATTAACTCTTTACTTGGAAACATGAAAGGAAAGAAAAGAGCAGAAAGTGTAACTTCGTTTCATACAAGTTAGTTAAACCGGAAAGAAAATAAAAGAAAAATCCTAACTTTAGATTCGCATCCCAAAGTTAACTACAATAATGATCGACCACCGTTCTTTGATCCAAGGGGAAGAAAAAAGATAGATAGAGATATATATAAAGGAACACCGAGATAGAATAAGAAAAAGAAGAAAAAGTATAGATGAAGAAGTAAAAGAAAATGAAAGAGAGAAAGAAAAGGACGAGAAAAAGAAAATAGAGAAGAAAAAAAATAAAAAGAAAAGAAGAAGTTTCTAGTCGATAGCTTCGAGCGTTTAATATCGATGTAACTTGTGGATATCATTCACGATCCATGGATATAAGGGTTGGGGTAGAAGAGTAGAAGAGTGGGGGTGGAAGTAGTGGTGGTGGTGGTGGTGGTAGTGTTTGTAGGTGGGTGGGTAGTGGGACATAGTAGGAACGAGAAAAAAAAATAGAAAAAAAGAAAAAGAAATGAAAAGAGGAATAAAGTTTGGCGAAGTTCTTCTTCGCGAATCTTCTTGAAACCTCGAGTTGTGCTTTACTCGATAGTATCGAACGACTCGACTGTCAGAAAGTATTAACGACCGGTAAGTCGATAAGAAGGCTTATGAAGAAGAAGAAGAAGAAGAAGAAAATTTTCGGATATTCTATCCGTGTGCTTCCTTTAAACTGCTTTTACTCGCTTCGTTATCAAACTCTAACTTGACGTTACTTTCGTCAAAAATATATATATATATTTGTAGATTTAGAATATATAGTGTATACGTGGTAGACGATATTATTCAAAAACGAAGAAATCGGAAATTAATCGAAATTCTTAGTTCTTTTGTAAAAGTACGATTGTCATTTCAAAATTCATCCCTTTATTGTTAATCATTCTACTTCGTCGAGATCAATTTTCTGCAATTATACGAATAATGTTACGTAATAAAATATTATTACCTAAGCAAAGAATAGAAAAAACTTTTGGCGTTCGAATTTGTTTTCTTTTCTTTTTTTTTTTTAATTTATTTTTATTTTATTTATAAGTGAGAGAGAGAGAGAGAGAGAGAGAGAGAGAAAAATAATCACGCTCGAGCGAATAGTCGGTAGCACGATTCGTTTTTTCAAATTTTTCCCGATAACAATTTTTCACGCGTATTTGCTTTCGAACGTTTTAATTATTTTTCTGATATCAAATTACAAAAAAAATAATACTTTCTTCTTCAAATCGATTTTTTTTTTTTTCATAGAAAATGTATAGCGTTTCCTAAATGAATTGAATTGAAATTGATAGGAAATTATAAAAACAAAAATGTATTTTTTGTTTAATAATACCATCACGTTTGCGATATTATTTGTTACGTTTATGTGATATCAATCCTATCGTTTATATAATGAAACCAGAGTTGAGATTGCAAAAATAATAATCACGAACTGTAATTGATAAAGTAACAACATGCTAAGATGAATGAAATTTTCCAATATTCCCTCTGGGCAATTGTGTCAATAATAAAATTGTTGTTTCGTTTATATTAACCCGAGTGTCCGCGTATATTTTGCAATGATAAAATAATATAAAATCATAGGAGTAAATAATATATTAATACAAATGAATAAATCACGATAATTTCCGATAGAAATTTTCAATAAACAAAATAATATAGTATATCACCGTAGAGATTTGTTTAAAATTGATCATGCTCGTTAAAAAAGAAACAAAAAACAAAAGAAAAACAAAAAAACGATTAAGTTATTTTTTGAGTCAAATTATTCACGAAGGGGGGGGGGAGAAAATAAAAAAAAATGTAATTTATTGAAAAAGTTCGAAGAGTTTAAGGGATATTAAACAGACGATCGAAAAAATTCTTTCACGAATTAACTACAAACACACAAATAAGGTGGGGGGATGATAGGAAGAGAAGATGGGGAGGGGGGGTTAGTAGCATCGTATTTCGAATCTGACGATAGCGTGGAATGTCGTTGACCACTCGTAGAATAATCTGTGGAATTTAGCGGCAACAATGGCGCGCGCGCGTATCGAATCCTGTCGAATGACCTTACGTCAATACGCCCGTAAATGGAATCTATTGACGTTGGGTCACTTCGTGGCGATACACGTGCACCAGGAATTTACTCTTCACCAAACCTAAAATTGTCTTCGATACGATCGACCTTAAGGGAAAATAAAAAAGAGGAAAAGTCAAGGAAGGAAGGAAAAGAAAATTCTTAAGTTCGAATCATCGATCAAAAGCTACGCGTGATTTTTTTTTCTGTTGGGAGGAGGAGGGGGGGGGTGGGTCGAGAAAGGAAAAAGACCGAGATTGTATTATCAAAAGTGATACAGCAAAATATTTTTCAACCATTCGTGTTTGTGTTAGTAAACGATCCTTTTATTCTGCTTGAATTTTATCGAAGAGATTTTGTGTGAGTAGAGAAAAAAAAAATCAATCGTTTCGAATTTTTACAAGGTAGAAACGCGTAAAGATGTATTTATAAGAAAATGAAGAAATATTTTTCACAAAATTTCCTTTGGATTGAATTATTTTGTTTAGAAAGGATAAAAGATGTTTAATTAACTTTTTATTAAAATATACGTTGATAAAAGCCTATTTTAAAGATAAGACAAATGTTTCAAACCATAATCGGTGTTTCTTTTACCTTAAAAAAAGTAAGTACAGCTAAGAAAAAAGAATAGTATTCTTTCTAGAAAATAAAGTCTTAAGAATTGAATCGCAATTTGTTCAGACCATAAGCCAATACCGGAAACATTATTGAAAGGAAATGGCGAAATGGTCAGATTATTGGGTGCTGCTGACCGTTTCCTCGATTACGTTACCTTCGACTATAGTAGATTTAGGTGTGAAAGAAAAGTGACATTTTACGCGGTCAATTTAAACGAATTCGTTGACTTTTTAGCAAGCAACCAACCAACCAACCAACTAAGCAACCAAGCAATTCGAAAATCGTAGAAAGAAATCGTAGATGGTTGTGTGTCGTTAGAAAATAAAAAAATGATCGTAGGAGTACGAAAATGTAGAAATAGGTACGACGATGAAATATATAATAAAAAAGTGGAACGCGTAAAAACGTAAAAGCGGTAAAGTTTTACGATCTTATCGATATGTAAAGCTTAGCAATTTAAGAGGCTTTGAAGTGGAACATCTTAAGTATTTTGCAAGGATGCACGGGTAACGACGAACGAACTGTTACCCGTCGTAGACTCTTAAGATTTTCCTTCCATAGACATAGCACTTCAATGGTGATCTGGTGCATGTGACTTCGCATAAAATTTATCAATAATTCATTTATGCATATCTACCTTCCACCCCACCCGCGCTGCGTGACTACCCTTCACTCTTCTCCCGTCATCCCCATACGTAGATGAGAGTACATAGATAGGCAGTGGTATATTGTGCTTTACGTAACGTAATGGTCGTGCAATCGCATGGAACTTTTCTCCGTTTATATGCAAAATCAAGAAAAAGTGTTTGTCATAACGTTGCCGTTGCCTCAACACCCCAATACGCCCTAGATTTTTCTACCTATTTCCAACCAAGTTTTCCTTCAATCTTTTTTTTGAAGATACGAAGAAAAGAAGAAGATGATGATGAAAACGAAGTTGAGAAAAATCTTATTGTTGCTTGTAAAGATTTATTGACACGCGAAACAGGAAGAAGAATTATTGGGAGAAGTAGGCGCGGGGGTGGATTGTTTGTAAGGGAGAAAAATGGAAAAGAAAAGAAAAAACAAAAAACGAAAAATTGACACAAAGAGAAATTAGAAAAAAATAAAGTAGTCAAATTTATATAATACGATCTAATTTGGCGTTGAGTTTGCCAAAGCTCGAGGCTCTTTTAAATTACTCGCTAGGCGCGTATTAAACACGTCTCGTTGATTTGTGCGAACGCTTTTGAGAAACGCACGGGTTTATTTCGCGCTTCAGACGTCGGGCAGAAAGGGAAAGAGAAAAAGAGAGCTGGAAATAGAAATAGAAATAGAAATAGAAATAGAGAGAGATGGTTTGCCAGTGTGCACGCACCGTGGACTATGGAAAGAGGACGGCGAAAAACAGAGAATGATGACGAAACAAAATAGGAATAAGGAAAAACAGAAAAGAAAAATAATAATAATAGTAATAATAATAATAATAATAATAATAAAAAAGGAAGAGAAAAATTTTTTTCCACTGCATTTCTGCATACCTGTCAAAGACTCAGCATAAATATTTCTAAATTTGAGGAAGACAAAGATGCAGGAGGAAGAAAAAAACAGAAAGAGAAATAAAAAGTAAAGAGAGAGACAGAGAGATAGATATAATGAAATTTAATAATATCCTAGTAGAGTATACGCGAAAAGTAGCATGTTTACAATGCATTTTCTTGTTGATTAATACGGCGATAATAATAATGCCAAAAAGAAAAATTAATATCCGTTTGCGTGATAATAAAAACAAAAAAAAAATCTACCCGGTGATTGTACTTTTTAGATTATGTGCAGAAAAAGAAAAAAAAATACGCCGACGATTACAATCTGACGATTTTGTTGGAAGAATGTTAAAGACGTAAAGTAACGATGCAGAAATTTTTGCACGCAAATATTAATTAGGAGAGGGAGGGGAGGGGGTGGGGATTTTATCAAAATCTATGCCTTCTTTCATGCACACATACGGCATTACAAATTTTAATTCTTTATTTTGATTTTGTTTTTTGTATTCTTTCGTTTTCAATTATATCGTTGAAAAAGAATTACGCTGACTCACAAAGAAGGGATTTTTCAACGAAATGAATACGAATGCGAATGCGAATGCAAATAGAAGGATAAAGTGAGAAAGACGGCGGAGGAAGCTCATTACAGTTAGTAATTTTTTTTTTTACCGATTCTACGTTGTGTATGAACGTATGTGTAAATCACGAATACGTTAAACGACGCGGCAACAAAAAGCATTATGCGAAACACGTAAATCTAGCTGATTTGATAAAACGCTCGAGGAAACACTCCAAATGAATTGCATTTTTTGTCGAAAATGTTGAAAATTTATAAAAACGACGTGGGTTTGTGAACGATAATGAAGAGATTTATCATAAATATGTATTACTATCACAATTAAGTTAATTCATGAAATAACTAGGCATTATATTACGAGTTTTCTATCTGTTCTATCAATTTAACTATTATCGCCTCTTGTCAATTCATATACATATAATCTACATATTATATTTTCTGAAACAATCATAAAACAACTACTACAAAAAATTCATTTTATCATTATACTTAAACCTAGAAGAGAGAAGATTCATTGTATTTACAATTAAACAGTAGTATACAATATAACGGTAACATAAACATATACTAAACGATTAAAAATTAAATGTCAAACCTGAATTTTTCCAAAGACTAACTGCCATTAGTTGTATATATGTTGGATACTTACTATCTCTTTGAATTCTACTGCAATTGCATTTCATATCGTAACGTACGACGTATATATTATTGAAACGATTTTTATTTGGTATCGAAAAGACGATGTTTCCTATTTTTGCACTCGACATCGTATCGTATCTTTTCCCTCTCTCTCTCTCTCTCTCTCTTGCTCTATTTCTATTCGATGGACATCGTTTTCTCTGTTTCTACGATTCTCGTCTTATCGTAATGCTCGTTATAGATTTTTACTGCTACTCGCAGAGTTTGTCCACTTGTACTAAAGATACATTTTCGAGTATTCGATTATATACTAGCAGTTAAGTGCAACAAAGAACGGGAAAAAGATAGATCAGAGTTAAATAAGAAGAAAGAAAGAAAGAAAGGGAAGAAATGAGAGTAAGGATAAGCGATTAACATTTGTCAAAATATATGAGCCGTTTATCCAGTCTCAAAAGCACATCGAAATATAATATCGATTCGCGCATGCGCCCTCGTTTTCGATATAAATAAGGACGAACGATTGCCTCGGCTATGAAAAATGTTACTCACAATCAGACGGAAAATGAATAAAACGTTTGCATTCATTTGCGGAAGCTTGTACTCCCCGTGAAAGAAAAAATAAAAAAAGAAAACTGCTGAACAGGGAGAGAAAAGTATATTTTTCTTTGGCATAGAGAGAAAAAACGCATTTATTCAAAACACACGGAGAATGTTTCTACGTGTTATATTTAAAGTGTTAAAATATGTAAATGCGAATAATACGTAGAGATAGTTTGTTTAAAGAGAGATTAATTATTTATTTATTTATTTAATTCCAAATTCAGTGGGTAATATTTCCGCGATCGGTAACGTTGTTTAAAGCTATTCTAAAATATTTCATAATACGATAAGAATTTATTCAATTTTTTAATACAATTATATTTCCCTGCAAGTTCGTTTCTTTTAGTTTATTTAATTTAACAAACAATTGTAAGCACGATATATAATATGGCAATATTTTTTTTACTTTTTTCTCTCTCTCTCTCTCTCTTTCTCTTTCTCTCTCTTTTTCCCTTCTCACATATATTTAAATAACAGAACCCTACGGTACTCAATTATAAAGTATTAAAAAATGTATACGCGGTGCTCGGTCAAAAGATCTCAAGGAAAAACCGATTAAACCACGTATGAATAATTTTGGATTATCCATATTAATCGTGAATGAATTAAATTTTCTTTATTGTTATTTCTTTTACCATGATTCCTAGAGCTTAAAATTATTTACACGTTTGATAGATTATTCTAGTTAATCAGTCAGAACATTAGCGTTGATATTGACAAAGCGCATATAATACATTTATGCAAATTATGATAATATTTAGTTACAAGTATATGAAATATTAATTAAAGCAACATCGAAATTGGTTTTGCGTGGATATATATATATATATATATATATGTAAAAAAAACAAACGATAATATTTTCGCTTACGTATGTTGAATTAAAAAAACACACACACAAAAACAAGAAAAAAGAATCCTCATTTATGGTAAATAGGTGTAAATTAAAGAAAGATAAAAAAAAAATAGGAATAGCCAAAGTATATTACGAGAAGTCGCGTGTAACGAAGCAAAGCAATTTAATCCTAAGTAAGAAATGACGTGAACGAAATAATATATCTGAAAGAATACAAAGTCTACACTGTAATACGTCCGCTTGAATTACGATCACGTTGGAAACTAAAAAAAAAAAAGAAAAAAAGAAAAAAAATACATAAAATAAGTATATAGCACACTTCGTCGTCATCGTGGTTCTCTTTCTTAAAAGAAGAACAAAAAAAAAATGAGAAAAAGAAAAGAAAAGAAAAGGGGAAGCACTTTTTTTTTTTTTATCGCGACAAGAGGGAGGAATAACGAAAGGAATGGTAAAGCCATCATAATTTTACTTCGATGTTAAAGAAAAAAAAAAGAAGGAAATTCATTCTCGCGTTTCGCCTTTGAATAAAAAAAAGAAAAAAGGAAATATATATATATAGAAAAGGAAAAAAGAAAGAAAGCGTATAAAAAGTTTGAAAAAAGAAAAAGAAAACCATAAGGTAAAAGAAGAAAGTAAGAGAGAACAACAAAATAGTAACTCAAACAATAAACACTCTCTCTCTTCCTCTGCCCCATGGTGAAACATAAGGAAATACGCTTATATACATGCAAGTAAGGTGAAATCAAGGAGAAGAATTGCAATATATTCCATTTCTCTTTTGTTCATTAAGCGTCGCTTTCTCGAAGGACCAATGAATTTCTACTCTCGTCGTTTTACTCGCTAACTAGAAGTGCGGCGAACCCTTCGTAGGGCTGCAGTAAAGTGGAACAAGCCGTTCGTTCGCTTTCTTGGAAAAAAAGAGAATAAGAGAGAGAGAGAGGAAGAGAGGAAAGAGACAAAGAACGAGAAAGAGATAGAAAGATCGTTACTCGGAAGGATTTCACTGCTTGCAATAACTTTTTTTTTTTCTTTTCCACTTCTTTTTCCATTTTCTTATCCTTTTTCTCTTTCCTTCTTCTTCTTCTTCTTTTTATTATTATTTTTTTTTTCTTTTTATTTTTCTCGCGCGTTCCACTTTCTGCCCATCTTTTCGAACTTCGTCGAGGATATTTTTTTCTTAGCCCTATTTCTCTCTTTCTCTCTCTCTTTTATAAACACACATTTTCTTCCATTTTGTTTACTTGACGATCGTTGCGCTTCTGTTTGCGAAAAATGTTAAGTAGAACGGTTCATCTTACGCAGCCACCACCATCTTTCGAAGCGTCATAAAGTGTAAGAGATATTCTATATAGTACATATGTATGTATATGTATGTAAGTACGTATGTATGTATGTATATACTTTTCGTATCAAGCAACAAAACTTTTAGAAGAACTTTCGTCCCCTTTCTCAAGTAACTTTTCGGCTTTCTTTTTCTATTCGTTGGCCCTTTTCTTTATCTCTCTCTTTCTCTCTCTCTCTCTTTTTCTTTTTCTTGAACTATCACTCATCTTTCTACTAACTCTGAGCTTCCTATTTGAGGTATACCGTTGTCTACTAAAGTGAGTAAGTAGATATACCCAAAAGACGACAAAACTCTGTAGTATGTGCATGTATAAAAAAACAGGTTTCTACTGTAGTTGTACATTTGTATTTGAGTGGCCAACATAACGTTGACTTTTATACATTTTAAACAAAGCTCTTTATCTTTCCTTTTAATTTCCGTTCCCCTTTCCGTCGCGAATAATTTATCTTTTTTTTTTCTATGTTTTGTTTTTTTGTTATGTTTCCCCTTTCGAAAAAAAAAATGCCGATTTGCTTATCACGACGAAACGTTATTCATCGACATTCCCGTTTCTATTAGTCTTACCCTTCTTCTTCTTCTTCCTCCTCCTTTTTTCGGTATAAATGACACCAGAAAGACAAGCTGATAAATTTAACCACGTTACACACAGAACGCGGCTCGAATAAAAAATTGACAATAGTTATTAATGAAAAATCGAGTAGATGAAGAATAAAAATATGATAAATCATACGACCTATATTACTCGTTAATACATTTTCACATAAATATTTAAACATATAATATATAAACCCCTAATAGAAAATATATTAATTTTTTTTTATCAACAAAACTAACACAAGATGATCTTATTTTTGTTCTTTTCTTTTTTTAATTTGAAAATATCATTCAACGTTTATTATCGTTTAACGGATAAAGAATAACAGATAAATTATTAACGATCGATTAATTATTATCCCTCGAGTATAAAGGAAGAATTTTCATGAGTATCTAACTGGTTACTCGTCGTTCGATTTGTCGTTACAACGAATCTCGCTTATTGCACTTTATAATGGCTTCGTCGGTGTAATGGAAGCTGCTGTTGAAAGTGGATGTGAAGGGGAAAGGAAGAGAGAGAGAAAGAGAGAGAGAGAGAGAGAGAGAGAGAGAGAGAAATAGAAAGAGTGTGTGTAAGAGAAGATAAGATGAGAGTAAGATAGATAGAGAAGGGAAGTAGAGAGCAGTGGCTTTCTAATTACCCGCTCGTCCTCGTCGACTCGCTAATTTCCATTCTCTTGCGCTACTTGCAGACAAGACAGAAGAGTACACGGAACGGAAAGAAACAGAGAGAGAGAGAGAGAGAGAGAGAGAGAGAGAGAAGGGTTGAGAAAAGCACTCCATTATCGACACGTCTTGACTCCTTGACTCTCGCATAATACGTACGTGAAAATTGTACTACTGGCATGCATTTCATGAACGTGTATTCTCTTTCCCCCTCTCTTTCTCTATGGTTAATTTGAATTTCCCGCTATTGTTCACGTATTGGTGCTTACCTGTGCACTTTTCAAATTTTAATCTCGCGAGAATGAAATTGGATGAAAATAGGAAACTATTAAACCTTTTATATATATATATGTATATATATGTACTTTTTTCTTTCGGAATAAAATAAAATCGAAGTATCGACACAAGTGTATATATTAAATAAATCGTTTTT
>NW_014569597.1:0-43323 GCF_001313835.1 Polistes canadensis
ATTCGTTTTTTAAATCATGATTGTTTTTATTCATGTTTTTCATTCATGAAAAATCTTTTGACTTGATATGAAACACAATTMATTTTATTTTGTATTTTTAATTATAGATTACTCATCAATTCAACGATTCAACGATTCATCAATTCATCGTTTCATCGATTCAACGATTCACCGATTCAACGATTCATCGATTCAACAATTCATCCAATTTAAATCAACTTCACGACATCATTCAACCAACAGCGAGGTGGACGAGTGTTTTGGAGCCATCGTAGAACTTCTACTGCCAATTGTTCAGTTTCATTTTTTWTTTTATTTTTTGGTAACAATTGGTAACGAGTAAGTCAATTTAAAGTCTTAAAAACAAAAAAAGATATATCTAAAAGAAAAATAACAATTTACAAAATATTTATACCTATTGTTTATACATTATGAATGATGAACCTATTTCTTTTCACTACCCTATAGGTTGTTGCTTTGGAAATCAACTTTAAATATATCCCCTGCAGGGGTATACCAACCTTACTTTCATTTTTTTCAAAGTGCGCTTGCGCTTTGAATTTGTGGTTGCGCATGCGTAAAACATATCTCCCACTCATGACGTCGCCATTTCATAATTATTCAAAGTGTAATAATTATTTTCAACTAATTAACGATAAATAAAAAATAATTCATTAATACAAGTTGAAGAGCTGGACAAACAAAAAGTCAGCAATTGATTGAAAACAAAAAACAATAGAAAACTTCATTGTTTTGCTTAGAAATGAGAAAAAACGTTTTTGTTTTTTCAGTTATTAATAACTAATCAAATAATTAATTACTAGAGAGTGAGCAATTTTGAATTTTGATTGAGCAAATAGTAAGCAATTTAGAGCACTTATTCATTTTTTTCTGCTGTTAAGGTTTTTTGCCAGCGTTCCTACGGTATTGCCCTAGGGATATTCCATAGACTCACCCTAGTGATCTGCCGTAATACTATGCAGTTTCTTTCTCGAATGGTAAAGTGGAATATGTAACAAGTATTTTAAAAATTTAATTAAATTGAAATATGTTACTCTCTTATTTATTATATAACATTTATTAAATCAATGTATATATCTGTGGCGGGTAGAGGCCGGGCGGTGCGACCTAAGCTCGCCGGTTGGGAAAGCTGAAAAAGGCCAGTTAAGTGAATACCTGAGAACTAGCAGCAACGTGGTGTGCCTTATATTATAACAATAACTACCTGTGAGCAAGGAGATGCCATAACAATGTGTGAATCAGTGAAATAATGAACAAATAAGTCATGTTGCTGGTTAGTAACTCCGTTAATTGAATAGTCGCAGGTTAGTAGAACTGCTTACTGCGGTAGTCTTGAGATGGCGCCAAAATGATTGACGCGGACGCCATATATTTTTAGGAATATATATCCCATGGAGCCTGTATACAAGGAGGACGATCGCTGTGTTATAAATGTGGCTACAATATTCACAATGAAAGGATGATTTCTATTGCCACTAGAGGGCGCGTCTAGTCGCTTAGTCCGGTTTTTAGAAACAGTAATTAAAACAAAAACATCAAAGAGACCTATTAATTTCATTTGTTTATTTATAAAATTACACGTACTTAAATCTAAAGTTAAGAACATTGCCGCCGTCCTCGTGGATAATTATTGTACTCGATATTCAGTCATTTTCAACAACACAAATTCGACACAAACGCCTGTCTCGATCGTCCTCCTTGTATATAGCTCCGTTATGTATCCTATCAAACATCTAAAAATCTAATAAGATTTAATTCACTTATTATTCTATGTTATTTCTCTCCTATTAGAAAAATTCGTTGTAATATATATATATCTACATACTCGTGTAAAAGAGATTTTAGTGTATATCGTGTATATAATTTATTTATAATTTATATTTTAAATTTAATTTTATGAAATTAATTTTCGTTTCAAGGTCGATTACCTTAGTCTATGAAGCAAAAATGTAGAATTTCCAGTTATTAGTAACTTATTTTATTAGTAATGTTTTACTATCTTCGAACTCGGTAATTGGTTAAAGCATTTCAAGGCCAGCCAATCATCTTCCATTTCGATCTGCAGGACAGATTTCTTTTGGTAGGTAGATGAACATAAACGAGTGGCAGTTAGGTCTTCGCGCGAAATAATCCATGCTTCAACGGAATCTCACATATTTCAACGTTTTCGTGACGTATGGAGAGTTCGTTCCATTGTTAAAAGCATATAATAAAGAAACAAATTAAGAACAAGAACACAAAGTAAATAAGACGTAACCTAAATCAGAAGTAATATTTATCCGGGAATCAAAGAAGAAAAAGACCGGTCATTTATCAATTAGATTTCCTGTTTAGATAACGTTTTTCGAAAATTTAAGCTTGCTTTATAGTGAAAGATTGAGCAAGAGGGTGAAAGGGAGAAATAGAAGTGGCGCCGGTGAAGTGGAAAAGGGGGAACATTAAGGTGGAAGGAGAAAGAACGCGAAGCCGGTAAGAACGATCGATCGTAAAAGAAAAGACCGTGTAAACCGTTCAACATCGTCCAAGAAAACTATTTTAAATCTGCTAAACTTCCTTAGAATTTTCCATACAAATTCTCGACGATTCAGGTAAATTTCTTTTTGATCTTTCATTATTAATATTTATCGTTAGTTTATTTTCTGTATAAAGATATAAATGATTATCGATTTTAACGGTATGTTTCGATTATCAAATTGACGCTAATTTCGATTATTGAATGTTTTTTTATTACGTACAAAAGTGATATATTCATACCATTAGTCAAACGTATATATTTGAATATCGATATACGTTAAGATAAAACTAAAAGTATAATAATAATGGTAACAAGTTTTTATCTTCATGTTTATGAAATTTCTTCTTGAAGGTAAATTATAATTGGAAGTTCCAAGCGTCTTTTAACATTTCATGATTCTAATACGTACTTTTCTTATGCTGCGTGTATATGCATCTATATGTGTATGTATCTATGTATGTTTATATATAGGTATGTTATTCGAAGTACGAGAGTAATCGATAATCGTATATAGAAAAGAATTCGCTTCATAGAATCGCATACTCAGCATTGTAGAGATCTTTTTGTTCATTAAAACGTCCTCGAAATATGCTGTTATATATAATTTTAGAAAATTTTTAACGATTTTACAATATTAAAAAAAAAGAAAAAATAACGATAGTAATTGAAAAAAAGAATATATAAATATATAATTAAAGCAAATAAGTGTAAAAAATACTTATTTTCTTATGAATTGAAATAAAATAGGAACTGGACTATTTATTATTAAACCTTATATGTCAAAAACGTTTCATACATTATTTATATCGACTCTAATAGATGCGATTAGACGAAACATTAAAATAATTTATATAATAAATCAAGTAACAACACATGCTAACGACTTATGAAAAAGGTGTATCTTTACTAATATTAGTGTTATAATTCGATCATATAATTTAAACTACTTTCAATTTGTTTAAAAAAGTACAGTATATATACATGCATATATAATTTTATATTCATTTTGTGTATGATCAATATTTAATAAATGATAATGAATACATTCACAGGAATACGTAGCAAATTAAAATGATATGTATATATACTGATGATTTATATAGAGATAAAAAATATATAGTTTAGTATATAGTTTAAGGTAAAACGAGTACAGTTCGTTGAATAATATATAAATACTTACAATATAGATAAGTTCTACTGATAGAAGTGTATATTCTCTTATGATAATCAACGAGTTAATGGAATACCCACATGTATATAATCTTCCTCCTCTCCCATTCTTTTTCTCTTTTTAATTGTATAATGATCATTATCAATATAATAATAGCTTTGGGAGTATTATCGAAATCGATCGAACCTCTTTCCCCATTGTTCTTCCTGTTAGTAGAATGAAATATGGGCGTGGTCGATGAAAGACAGACAGACAAACAGAATAAACAACGTTACGAAGTAAGTAGTTTAAATCGCAAATAGAAGACATGCGGTGAACACGTGAAACCGCGGTGTCACTGACAGGTGCGTTGTAATCCTATTTTTAAAAAAAAGAAAGAAAAACAAAGTAAAAGTATACTTTACAACTGCACCAAGTCACATAATAAATTTGTTCACTAGTTTGTAGCTTATTTTTAATTAGGAAACTAAAATTATTGAATATGTGATAAGCGACATAAGTAAATAAAATATGATATTGACTGACTAATAAATAATATCACAGTATTTTGTAATTTCGTCAATAATATAATAATATGTAATAGTATGGCATTGAGTTAGTCTGTAAGTAATGTTGAAATTGGCTATATCGTATATCTAAATAAATGGTATTGTTTAAAACCATATATTTATACTGAAAATGATTACATTGGTTATTAGTCAAGCCAATAGATGTATATTTTTTTAAGAGTTTCAAAATTCGTTGAAGGAACGTATCTTTTTAATAAAAGCGATATGTAGAATTATTCGGAGATAAAAATAATCAAGATGAATTGTCAGCGTTTGAAAGCTCATATGTGCGAATCACGCCGTCTGCTAACGCATTTGCGATCGCATTTGTTTGATAAGAATGTATGAAGACAAAAGCCTTAGAGCATGGTATTTCCGAGAAAATTATTATGTAGAGATACAACTTTTGACAATTTTATTGAAGTAAAGAAACACACACATAATAAGCAGTAATAAAGAATTTCTATGAGAAGGAAATTAAGAGTATAAAAATAATGATCGTTGGAAATAGTATTAAGCTTTATGAAACGAACAAAATAATTGCAGTATGTCTAGTAGTAGAGAATGATGTAAGGAGTTTTGTTATCAGGAAACATTTAAACCGTGTACATAATTCTTTCATAATGTAGCTCGCCACTAATTACTTTTATATCTTTATTTTACAAATGGTTCTTTGCGCATTGCTCGCAATTTGTGTCATTGTGATGAAACGAATATATATGTATGTTACAAACTTTTTAATTAGTTAGTTATCAGTAGGTTTAATAGAGGTACCCACAAAATATTATATATATTTCTTATTTTATAATTACCTATTATCTCTTCTTCATATAGGACTTATATAAGGATATATAGAATAGTCATAGTGGATATATATAGAAGAGTCATGCATACATTTCATATATTTTTATCTACTTATTTTATCCATACACATTTTTTATCAGCACGATTCAAACATTATTTCACAATTTTTTTTTAATAAAAAACATATGTTCGATGTATTTATGTTCGATCAGGCTTAACGTATAACGTATAACATATTACAGATTACCCTGGAACGAGAGGGAGATAGAGCGTAAATTTATTCTATATTTCAGGAAAGATTGAACTTAAAAAAGATAGTTACATGATATGCATATAGACTTTGTAATGTTAGTTATAAATATGCTATATATTGAATATGAAAATAGATGAATCATACGTAAAAAATTTATTCATTCAATTTATTATTGTCAAAAGAGAAAAAATAGAAATCTACGTGGAGATTAATAGGGAGATATATTCTATACGTACGTCACAGTGAACTATCATAATTTTTGTTGATAAGATTTTTTCATAATATCGACTAATATAAGAAGATATTCCTCAGAAAATCATTCATTCAATGATTTGACCTTAGGACGATAAAAAATCGAACATAATAAACATCGTACTATTGATGTTTTTTTAGAATAGATATTAGAAGATATATTTTTTTCGACGTTGAAGGAACTTGATTAATCGAGGAAATGTAAATCAAATATTATTGCGTAGCAAGAATATTAGATTTCTTATAGATACCTGCTAATACATTGGCAAAATGCCGCTCGTAAATTGGCAACGATAAGATTCCACTGTTCATTCTAATATTTTAGAAGCTAGACTACTTTCCTAATGCAAGTCGAATTTTTTAGATATAGATATAATTTAAGAATTTTTTACAAGGAACTTACACAATCCTTTTGAATTTTTCTATTTTTAGATATTATTTTTAGAGATTTATATTTTCTAAATCGTTTTTTGACAAATATAGTCTTTACTTTTAAGTAAATTAAACAAGATTATATTTCATTCATGCATTATCGTACGTGTATATTAACGCGGTAGTATAATTGATATATAATTGATAAAAATTATTCTAAATGTTTATTCAGTAATTTATTAAGAATCTGAAATATATTGGATTAATACAAATACGAATTGGTTCGTTTTCTTGCGAACGTAAGCGCCGTCATTAAAATAGAAATCTTATTCGAGTAATTTCGAAATGCGATCGTAACGCACATATATGCATATATTTACTTACGGGCATACGTCTTTGTACTTCGGGAACGGAATTATTAAATCTGCAGATATTCACGTTTGTCCTTGTTTCTTGAGAATCATTTTTATTCACCTGTACGTTGCTCTTTCATATCAAGTTTGATGTTTTGTAAACACCTATTCATTTTCATTCTCTTTTGTTTTCCTTCTATCGATTGTTAGAAATAAACTGGTATATCGAATTTATGTATGCTTTTTATTATACATAATAATATTTGATTTATCTTTCTTCTATTCAAAACTTGGTATGTTTAAGTCCACGATCTTAGTTTTACTGACAATAAGTATAATATTATCTTTAATTAGAATCCTAATCATAATTTCTAAATTCTCTCTTTTTTTATCCATCTGTTCTCTTAAAAAAATGAATTCTTTACAAATTCGTTGCTTTAGGCATAGTTTTATTAACAGAGAATCCCAATTGATGATACTAATCAATTTAATTAAATTAGCATTCTGATTAGTGAACATTGTATAATCAGAATATCGTCTCCAACATCCTCCAGTAAATTATTCCTAGAGAGATTTTAATTAGAATCACTGACAGATTCTTAATATTCTGAAATTCATAATAAGGAAGAATGAAAAAAAATGGTAAAAGTTATATAATTTGTAAAATTGATAAGCCATTAATAATGACAAATTCCTAAATGACGAATTAAATAAAAGATCATTAGTCAGATTAATTATGATGCTTTGAACTAAATAATCGAGAATAAATTCGATACGTCCGATAAATATACAAGAAAAAGAGGAAAGAAAAATAAAAACATTTTATAAACAAATTATCTTACACGAGTCGTTAACGTGAAATAAAAGGTATTCGTCGAAGACGTAAATGGCAGTGTGGTGGGGAGGATGAGTAGCGTGGTAGGAGAAAGCCCAATAGTGGGAAGAAGCGGTACAGTGGTGGGGAGGCGAAACTGTAGAAGTAGTGGTACTTCGAAGAGCTGGACAGTAGTACCTAACCTCCTCCGGATCACCTTAAGCTCCGCGTTTATCTTTCTATTTCTTCAACGTGGTGAACTCCCGCCTTTGCTGCCGGTCTATTTTACGAGTTCCTTCTTCGCCAGTTCTATTAACGGTCGAGGGTCTGCCGCCTTACCGAGAAAAGGAATAAGAAGAACGATTCTCCATTAACTATAATAACTCGTTCCTATTCTCTCTTTATCTCGTGACTAACTAAAACGTCTAAGGAATCTTCGAAAGATTTTTCTCCATTTTGTTTCTTCGTCTTTATTGACATAATACAAATTTAAGTTAATATAAGCTCAAAATTCAAAAGAATTCGATTGTCCCGGGAGGTCGGTGTCGTCCCCTATTGACAGACAAACGTGATTTTTTTCAAGGAAAAAAAGTGCTATTAGAAGAATAATTCATTTAGGGACTTCGTTCCGGTACCTTCAACGCAGTATTTTTTTTCTTCCGAGGTGAGTTTTTTCAGTTAGAGATAAAGGAAGACGATAATTTAGTATTCTATAGAAATTTTTATTTATGTTATTTGTCGCGAGGACATGATTTTATTTCATGAATTTAAAGTAACCGTCTGGAAGAGAAGCAAATTAAAGAAGAAGGTGGTGGGAGGAAGAGGAGGAAGAGGCTTCCTCTTTTTGTACGTATATTTTTATATCAAGCATCGTTTGGGACGAACATATATTTATTTATTTCCATTGTCGAGGAATATATAACTTTTTTTATTTATATAGTTATTAATGCGTAATAGTTATGTGATTGTCTCACGAAATGGATTGGAAAGATTTTTTGATTGTAATCGTCGTGAAGATAGCAATAACATCGAAGGTTTTTTGAATCGATTCAAATGCATTCGATAATTTTATTACTCAACTCGAATTTCAATTTGAAATCTTATAGATTTTGTTTTTCTTTAATTACGTTGCAATAAAAATAAAAATAAAAAAAAATAATAATAATAATAATGATAAAAGTAATTTTATATGTAATTTTTATAATAGTAATCGAGAAATCTTTAGAAAATTATATCGATAACGATTGTTATATAAAAAAGAAAAAGAGTAGAAGGAGTGATGGCAAAGAGCTTATCAAATATGTAACGTAACAATGATGGCTATGAACATCGACAATGACAAAGAGGAAAATTGTTATTAAAAGTAAGCCGAGACGAGTTCTTTACGTGTTTTCTTCTCTTTACATGTTCGCAAAGTCAATGAGCGTGTCTGACCTAGAACCGATATAACAAATCAGCATTTCAGATCTGACTTATAATGACCGTATAATTGAACAATGATATTTGAGAAATTGTAACTTATCAAAGCTATAAATTTTCAATCAAACGAACGATATATTTTATTAACAAAAAGCTTTCAACGGAATACTACATAGCGATACAAAATTTCGTGCGATTTCTAGGTTAATCTTTATAATTCTATCCTTTTATCGTACTTTTACAAAAATTATATAATGTGAATTATGGTATTTATTTATATTAGTAAAATTATGCTATTTAAGTAGAATTTCAATAATATAAGAATGTTTAAATATAATATAAAGTAACAAGTGTGACGTTAATTTCTATGGCATTATAAAGGGTTAATAAGGAAAATCAACAATGACATATAAATATTTAAGAAACAAAAAACGAAAAATAAATTTAAAAAAATTGAATTAGACAAATTCGAGACGTAGTTAGAATAAATTGACGATACGTTATCTCTTACAGATGCAGCACTGATGGCGTCGTACTTTGAGCTTCCTGTACATATGTACATACATACATACAAATATACATACATTCGTACATATACATCAATAACCTTTTGACATAAGTAATTACGTGAAATTACGCAGATATCGTTCGGTAAAAATAGTAACCACGCGTAAGAGAGTTCATTGATATTTTTCTATTCTAATCGATTAGTTTATCGCATGTTCCTTGCGTCAAATACTTGATCCTATCGTAATTTTCAATATATGTATGTGTAGTGATTATATATTGAGAAAACGTGATTATTGCTTGTGTGTAAAATGTGACATTCGATACGCGTTAATCGATTCGTATGGGAGAAGGCTGTAAATGTGCGCAATTTAAAACTATACCACGTGACCCCATGCGGTTTTGAAATACAAGACATACGTCGTTACGTCTTTCTTCTTATTTACCTTTTTTTTCTTTTTTATTACTTTTTTTCATCAATCCGATCGACGAAGGTCGAACCATGTATCAAGTATAAAATGTTCTTTTCTTTATTGGTTTAGTTTGAAACGAAGCCGATTGCAAATCCAATCATTTTTGGCTTCTCTCTTCCTCTATCTCTTTTCAATAAATATTTTCCTTCCGGCATTGCAATTTGATGTCGATTCAGGTTATTACTATGTAGTTTTTTCTTTTTTATAAATATTTAATTTTTTATTTAAGTATTTAATTGTTTGATTTGTGTGTGTGTGTGTGTTTCCATAGTATTGCTTATTTTATGTAGGATAATGTGTTTAATTCATTTTAATATTAACGTTCTGAAAATAATATTTCAATAACGAATTTAATTTATCTATAAACATTTTTGAGATGTGAAACGCATTATCTTTTATATATGATAATTGATCAACAATGTCTTAAAATAATATTGATTTTATTTTTATATCGGTTCGATAATCTCTAACTCGAGAAAATGATTCTTGTTTTCATCGTCAGGGTTCTGACTCTGCGCTTGAACGAACGCGTGGGCGTGAGATTTATTGATCTCTAGGCTATTTGGCTTTTCGCATCATGTGACGTAACTATGTATTTGCCCGGTGCATGATTAAATGCGACCGAAACTCCTCGTGCATGAAGCAAAAGAGTCGAGATTACTTTCAAAGCGATTGATCAAACTTATCGTATATAGAATATGTATGTATGCGTTTTGTCACTTTAGAAAGTGAAATGCATTAAATTCGTCGTTCATTGAACCAGAATAACTTGAGAAAACTCATTTTCGAGACACCCTCTCATTTATAGATTCATCAAAAAATTCATTTTTATAACTTTATATAAGTAAGCTATTCATTATTTCTCACTAGCGACATTATGGGTGAGTGTGGGTGTTGTTACACAAGAAATATCAAAAGATACAATAAAGTTATTTCGTGAATACTACAGGAATAACTTTGGAATTTCTCTGTTATCTTATTTGTTATGTTTTTTTTCACCTACAATATTCAGGTCACGTTCGAATTTGTGGTAACGTTTGGAAATTTTCAAATAGAATCACACGTTTTGAATATTTCATACATATGTAATTCCATTGAATGTCTTCTTGATATTTATTCAAGGAAGGATATATGTATATGATATAGATTAAATATCGATACAATTGTTCTTAATTCTTTTTATCTTGCTTTTTTGTTTAGATTGAAAACATGAGTTCTGGGGATTATTGGTCTCTTCCTCCTAAACAAGGTCTGTATGACCCAATACTTGAAAAAGAAGCTTGCGGCGTTGGATTTATCGTCGCTATCGATGGCAAAAGATCTCATAAGGTACAATATTATAATATTTGAATAATAAATGATATTTAATATATGTAGAAAATTTTCCCCAAAGTTTGGCTCATGTTTCAGAAGCGTATAAAATAATCAATGTTTAGTAGATATAAGTATGTATTATAAAATTGTTCTCAAATAAATCTCATAAGATTATTTTTTTTTATCATTTAATTTTACTGGTAATAAAAACAAAAATGTGAAAGTTCTTTTTTTTTGGGATTTCCATGATATGCTCTTGAAGTACAAATTCGTAATTTCTATAGGTTACGTTAACTGTTACTAATGATAAGAATCAATATTTCAGATTATTCGCGATGCTCAGATACTTTCCGCACGGATGAATCACAGAGGTGCATGTGCTTGCGATAATGATACCGGTGATGGTGCCGGTGTACTTTGTGCAATACCACATGAATATTATGCTGACGAGATTCGGTAAGAATATTTCCAAATATTAGAGGAAATACTTCCTACTTTCGACGGTTCTTCCCTTAATTTTGAAAGATAAAACAAATTGATTGTGTAGTACGTCATACAATGATAATATTTGTGTGGGGGATTTCTTTATCAATACTAAAAAGAATATATATATATATATCCTTTTCTTTATGATTATCAAAAATTTTCGCAATAGATATTCTTAATATTTGTTAACTACGGATTTTATCAGAAAATTCAACATATATAATAATACGTATTCGAGTGTGTTATCGTTTTAGCCATGACAGTGCAAATATACAAATAGAATATTTTTTTTAATATATATAACAAATAGAAGTTTTATTATCTATTCCTTATCATTAATTATAGATTTAGCTGTGATCAATAAAACTGATATATATATAAGTATTAAATTGTATAACTCTGAGTAATAAGTCTGAAAGTTGAGTCTAATTTGAGAGTTCCGTGCTTGTTGATTATAATCGTGCACAATTCATTGGAACTAACTAATTCTCTACGTAATCGTATACGAGCGATCAATTATATGAATCGTATAATATGTTACATATGTATATGTATTATATATGTTACCGTCATAGTGGGAAATTTGGCAATGCTAGCAATACCCCGGCATTGTCCTCAATGCAAAGTGCCTTTTGACAATGTCGAAAATGTATTCATGTACAGCGTATGCTGTGTATGCCTATTGCCCGATAATGTATTCTTTTCAATATTGCCTCTTAAGTTGCATTTGATATTCTATAAAATGCCTAAGTATTATGTTCAATGCTTAGAAAAAGTTCGTAAAAATTCTTCTGTTTCCGACTTTGTCAAAAGGCGCTTTGCATTGAGAACAATACCGGGGGGGGGGGTATTGCTAGCATTGCCGGATTTCCCACTATGCTGGTAACATGTATATAAATTGAATGCTAAGTACTCCAGCATTTATATATATATATATTATGCATTATAATGATATTACCGATAGCATATAATGAGGTTGTATTTATTCAATAATTTTAATTAATCGATGTAAGTTCTTATGGAATTTATTTTTTTTAGCGAGAAACAGAATATTGAGCTGCCTAGTCTCGGACGTTACGCTACTGGCATACTTTTCCTTGACAAGAATACCCATAAGGAAACTGAAGCTGCATTTGAAAAATTGGCTGAAGAATGTAGTCTAAGAGTATGATTTTTATTATCCTTGTAGTAATAATAATTGTAGCTGCATTTGTTAAATATATGTTATATTATATTATTATAATAATGTTAATTTACAGTAATGTTGTTTGAACATAATCATTTTTTTACAGGTAATTTGTTGGCGCGATGTTCCAACAGATAATACGCAAATTGGCCAAGTTGCAAAAAAATGTGAACCTTATATGCGACAAGTATTTGTTACGGGTGATCAAGAAGATAAAGAAATTCTTAAACGTCAGGTATTATTAGATTTTGGCATATCGTGATAATAGAAATTAAATGAGAGAAATTTTTACACTAAACTTGTTTAAATTTCTTTCCACGCAAATTGTAATATTTGATTTTACAATGTATCCTTGATTAATCTCTTTTTTAGATTTTTGTATTGAGAAAGAGATCATCTCATACAATACCTAAACCTGGATTAAGATATTATATCTGTTCGCTCTCTTTAAAAACTGTTGTCTATAAAGGTCAACTTACAGCGGATCAGTTATGGTCATACTTCGAGGATTTCAAAGTAAATATTAATCTCAATTATACATCACATATATACAGAAGATTTAGATAAAGTCCGATAAGACTTCTAATGTTTCGATGCACAATGACTACGTATAATACTACTTCCATGTGCATATGTTAACCCTATATATATATATAAGAATTTTTCAGTAAAATATTAAAAAATTTTGTTTGTTATAGTCACAAAAATTCGAGACATTTTTGGCATTAGTTCATACAAGATTTTCCACGAATACATTCCCTAGTTGGGAAAGGGCACACCCATTGCGGTAAATAACAAGTATTATTAGCTCTTGATAACAATATTATCTATTATAAGAAATAGCTGTCTAAATAAATATCATGTTATTATTTGATTTATTATTAATAAATTATATCATATTTTCTTAATCTCATAGATTACTTGCTCATAACGGTGAAATCAATACTTTGCGAGGAAATGTTAATCTTATGAAAGCTCGAGAAGGTGTTATGAGCAGTAAAATTTATGGTAATCAACTGAAAGATCTTTATCCGGTCGTAGAACCAAATCTTTCGGATTCTGGTGCAGCCGATTGCGTACTTGAATTCTTAGTAATGGCGGGACAACGTTCATTGCCTGAGGTATTGCCATCATTATCTATACTATATTAATTTTTAAACTTGTATTTATTTAGTCATGCTAACCATTTATTTGAAATACTGATTATAAATATAATGAGCCATTAAATCACAGTCTATTTTTTATTGTACATCAATAGATTAATTGTTTTTATTATAGTTGGGAGAATAAATTCGATAATTTCTTTTGAATTGTAAATTAAATGAAACAGTTTTATAGAATGTAGTACATATAAAATTTAATACATAGGCGGTCATGACTATGGTACCGGAGGCTTGGCAAAATGATCTTACAATGGCCACGGAGAAAAGAGACTTTTATCATTGGGCCGCGTGTTCTATGGAACCATGGGATGGTCCAGCTTTACTGACATTCACCGATGGTCGTTACGTTGGCGCTATCTTGGACAGGTAGAAAACTTGTACTACATTTTATCTTAGCTTTCAATCTTTTTCATGAGATCTGATTATTATCACGAGTAGTTATTATAATACTGCTAAATTTATAATGTTATTTGCGAGGAAAAAATTGATGTAGAAACAACAACAAAATCTATAAAAAGAAATTATTTTTATATCTATGTTACTTTATAATATGGACATATACATATAGCAATATTAATTCTACTTGTATGGACAAAACGTGTGGTATAAAGACATGATGTATCTGTCATCAGCATGTTAGAGTTAAAAATAAGAATTCTTCAATGAATTATACGGTGTCATGAGAATGGCTAACGAGTATAATAGTACGAATATATAATATATATTTAAATAAAATAATATATATAAAAAAGAAGCAGAGAAATCGTTTAAAGGTAAACATGGATTGGTAGTGTAGAGGGAAGACAGGCATAAACAGATTTATGGTAGAAATTAATATTAAAAAGTAAGGATATATAAAAATCTAATTGCGATGTAACATTTGTGTTTTCCGCGTTTTGCACTTATTATATCATAGACTTCTCAGCTTCATATTGTAGTTTGATTACATACAAAATAAAGTATATATCGTATTATCGCTCGCTTCCCTCTGCGGTTCTTGGGTGTCTAGCAATGTGGCATTTCGTTACACTGCGCGGCGTCATATACAGAGCCTGGAGTATAAAATCGGTGTTGTGTTTATTACGATACTTACATATATCGTATTGTATCCAACTGTGTATATGTGTGGGGTGCCTAATTAAATGAAGGTAAAACCGGATTAGGTGTGTGCGTGTACAGAACTACTTATATACGAATGCCGGCAGGAAGGCAAGCGAACAAACAACAATATAGACAGCAGATACTAGTTTGCGACACAGAGGTGATAATAAAAAAGACTTTTTTGAATTTTTGTTTGGCAGAAATGGCCTGCGCCCCTCGCGCTTCTACGTCACTAAGGATAACGTGATGGTGATGGCGTCCGAAGTGGGCGTTTATGACACACCGCCCAGCAATATAACCCTGAAGGTAATCAAGGAATTAAAGGAAACAACGGCTCTCTCTCTCTCTCTCTCTCTCTCTGTGGGAATTTTTCAGCAGAATTAGCTCTTCTAATAGTGCTAATTATTTAAGCGTATATAACTCCCTTCGTCTATCTTCGTCGTCGCCTTCGTCGTCGTCATCTTCGTCTCTATGCCATCTTTTTCTCTCTCTATTCCTCTCTATATTATTCAAATATAGAGGAATTTTAGCTCTAGGGACAAATCTTTTTACAAGGAAGGACACCACCTACTGTTTTCCTCGATTGAACCACAGCTGGTCGAGTATCTTCTTCTGCTATCTCGTTCAAGATGACAAAAATCAGAAGATGAACGCTACTTGAGGATTGCGTTAAGATGCATTTATAGCTAAGCAATATAAAGCTGAAACCATTCTACAAAAAACTCTTGCTTCGTACATACATACATGTTCATTTATCATACATAATTAATTTTTTGCCATTATTCGCATTGCTCCCATTTAACATTACTCACGTTAGTGATTCCTTTCCCACGACTTATCATTTTTTTCTCTTTTTCTTTTTTTTTTCCTTATATGTATATATATTTATAGTTAAAAGTATTCTTTATATCATATATACGTCTTAGTTTTCATTCTTTTTTATTATACATTTTTAGTATATACTTGTTTCTTGTCACATACTCGAATAATCGAATTAATTTTGATCAGAGATAATAATTATGAAGTCGTGAGAATAGAATCATTGAAAAAAGAGAATCGCGCGTTCCACGAGGGTGAAGTTATCTTTGAGGGATAGATAAAGAATTTAAACAAAACAGAAAAAGAATGTTCGCAATATAATTGTTATATCTGTTTTCATTCTTCGAGGTTGCATCAGTAGAATGTTAAACAAAAGTATATTAGTTGTTTCATCTGTTCGGTAAGGATAGAATGACACCGTCTAACATACATATGTTTTTATGCTATTGTATTTTATTGTATGCGTAATGGCAAATCACATGCTATGTTTTATTTATTTTTTCTCATGTCATATTTATGATGTATAATTTGTCATTTAGGGACTAGGTATGTATAAAGCAGTAGGACCGTCATCCAGTGCTGTCATAAATGCCGATCATTTGTAAAGTTTAATTGAAGATGATTATTCATGCTTTGTTTTATTTACAGAGTCGTTTGAAGCCTGGCAGAATGCTCCTTGTTGACACTGAAGAAAAGAAGATTATACAAGATGTTGAACTAAAACAACACATTGCGAGAAGCAGGCCCCATTCTAAGTGGCTTAAAGAACAGGTAATTGTTATGCTTTTGTTTTTTATTTCTATCTTTTTTTAACGATATATATTATATTCTTCATTGTTTTTGTAACATCGCTTTGTGTTAAATGATAACTTCATTGTATATATTGTTATGTCAAATCATATTCATGTGCCATAACGATCAATGGGATGCACACTTATATAACAAAGCTAATTATTATTATATAAAAAGTTCTACTAAATATGTGCCTCGGCACAATTTTGATAACATATAATTATTGGGTGTGATTTAAGTCACGAAGAGGAAAGTGTTCTTTTAAATAGAGGATATACTAATACCAAATAATCTTTTTCAATTTTCCTATGTGCTGACATCCATCGTGTTGTGTGCAGAGGGTGAGTCGTAACATTAAAGAGAGGTGTTGTGAGCTTAAATCATATTGCTAGTTTATGGAAGTATTAGATATTTTTTCAATATTACTTACATATGTGTATAAATATTACATTAGGAAGCAGTATATTGGTATCCCTAGAAGTTTTTAGTATTAAGCTTATATCTTAGTGTTTTTTCTGTGGCTCATTTATATTTTTGATATTTCAATAGGATTGGGATTTGCTCTTATCTTTTATTTTCACTATGTAGTATAAAAGTTAGACAACTTTGTTAATTCTTATTAGATAGACCAAATGGTGTTTTAAATATTTCTTATTTTTAGTATTTCTTTTATTTAGATTAAAAAAAAGTACACATACTTGAATTTATTATTTATTCATTTTAAAGTAAAAGTTTAAATCTATACATTTCCATTATAATAGTATGCTTTTTAATATTATCGTTGCTATTTCTCATCATTGCTATATCATCACAAAAGTACTGGAGAAAATATTGTAAATACAATATATATAATTTTATCGTTTATTTATTTGTGTGAGATATTGTGCTTATTAATAATTAGTTTTGCTTTTCTGTTATAAGTTTGTATAAGTTACATTTGGTAACATTGAAGCTTTCTTAAAAACAGATAACGATGGATGAATTACGTGCTGCTCATGCCGCTAATAGTGGTACATTGAATATGGTTGAAAATGGATACAATTCTGATGTCCAGAAAAACAATGCTATCAATGGTCTTAATGAAATTTCGGCTGTCAATCGTGTCTGGGGTGGCGATAAAAGATTGTCTTTATACGGATATACGTTGGAGACCATCAATTTATTGTTACTTCCAATGGTACAATCTAAGTATGTAATATATTTTTCTTATTCTATTATATATTATCATTTAATATATTAAATACTTTATTATTTATCATTTTATAGAAAAGAAGCCCTTGGCTCCATGGGTAATGATGCACCACTTGCGTGTTTGTCACAATTTCAACCTTTACCATACGAATACTTTAAACAATTATTTGCACAGGTATTTTAAAAATGTTATGTTTAATATTTTTATTTTTGTTCATTTTATAGAAAATATTTATTTAATCTTTTTTTTTTTCATATTAGGTGACAAATCCTCCAATTGATCCATTCAGAGAAAAGATTGTCATGTCGATGCTTTGTCCAATCGGTCCTGTAAGCAATATTTTAGAACCAAGCGAGCTTCAAGTACATAGATTGTTCTTAGAACAGCCAATTTTATCTCTCGATGATCTTGAAGTTCTTAAGCAAACCAAACACCGTGGATGGAAAACTAAGGTTATTGATGCTACTTATCCTGTTGAAGATGGACCTCCTGGTTTGGTAAAGACTCTTAACCGTGTATGTGACGAAGCTAACGAAACTGCTAGAGGTGGCTATCAATTAATTGTTCTATCTGATCGCCAAGGTGGTCCAGAAAGGTAAAATTTCATAGCATTGATTTAAATCATGATAAGTAATTGTCATTCTTTACATTCAATAATTTCAATAATTGTTGATTATGTAGAGTTCCTGTTAGCAGTCTATTAGTATTAGGAGCAGTACATCACTTTTTGATTGAAGAGAGACAACGAATGAAAGTTGGTCTCATCTTGGAAACTGCTGAAGCTAGAGAAGTACATCATATATGCGTATTACTTGGTTATGGTGCAGATGCTATTTGTCCATATCTTGTATTTGAAATGTCAAAAAATTTAAGGGCGGATGGAGTTTTTGATTATACATTTACTGATGAAGTCGTATACAAGGTAACATACATAGAAACTTATAAATCAAAGATGATCAAAGAAAAATCATGTATTTTTTTGAATAAAATGAAATGCATATGTTCTTTTAGAATTATTCTGAAGCTATGGAACGTGGTATAGCAAAAGTAATGGCAAAAATGGGAATATCAACTTTACAATCTTATAAAGGAGCACAAATTTTTGAAGCAGTAGGATTAGCTGACGAAGTTATAGATAAGTGTTTCAAGGTATGTACAAACTTATAATTAAGGAAAGAAAATATATACATTCATTTTCTATACATTTTAAAATGTTCATTCTAAAAATGGTCTGTTACAAATGATTATATACTGGATCCAATTAATGATGGTTATATGATTCAATCAAAAACATGATGTACTCGAGATCAAAGAAATGATGCTTTTAAGTATTATAGATAAATTTTTGAAAAAACCTTATGCATTTGTATCTAGGGCACTCAGTCACGTATTGGTGGAGTAACATTTGAAATATTAGCGAAAGAAGCTTTTGAAAGGCATCAAATAACGTATTCTACAAAACCAATGGATATGTTAATAATTCGTAATCCGGGTATTTATCATTGGCGATCTGGTGGAGAAAAACATATCAATGATCCTGGAAGTATCGCTAGTTTGCAGGTAAGTGGTATTAAAATTTATTGTAATTTATTTATTGCTATTCTATTTAGTATTATATTTTCATTTATTATAGAAACAGTATAAATAATACAGTAATTCTTTCAGGATTATGTTGTTTCTAAAAGCAATAATGCTTACGAAAATTATCGTAAAATATCAATGGACATGGTTCAAAATTGTACATTGCGTGGTCAATTAGTACTTAAAACATTAGATACGCCAATAAACGTAGATGAAGTAGAACCTGCTTCTGAAATTGTTAAACGATTTGCTACTGGAGCTATGAGTTTTGGAAGTATCTCACTAGAAGCTCATACAACATTAGCAGTAGCTATGAATCGCATCGGAGGTAAATCTAACACAGGCGAAGGTGGTGAAAATGCAGATAGGTTAATATTTTTATTTTATTTTGTATCTTATTAAATTTGTCTTTACATATAAAAAAAAAATTATTGTTCACCAGATATCTTAATCAAGATCTAGAATTTAACAAACGTTCAGCTATAAAACAAGTAGCCAGCGGTAGATTTGGAGTAACTTCAAGTTATCTGGCTAATGCCGATGATCTCCAAATTAAAATGGCTCAAGGTGCAAAACCTGGAGAGGGTGGAGAATTACCTGGCTATAAAGTAAGTGCCACTTTTGATTTTATCTCTTGTAATAATATTTAATTTTTATTTCAATTCTTTTGTTTATTTAGGTCACCACAGATATTGCTGCAACCAGACACTCGGTAGCTGGTGTAGGTCTTATTTCACCACCTCCTCATCATGATATTTATTCAATAGAAGATTTGGCTGAATTAATCTATGATTTAAAATGTGCGAATCCTAATGCTCGTATATCTGTTAAACTTGTATCAGAAGTTGGAGTAGGTGTAGTTGCAGCAGGTGTAGCAAAGGTACATTACTTTAAATAAACAACCGTACAATATTCGTACACAAGTATAAGTTATAAAGAATCATTTCTGATGTGATTATTGTAAAATTATATCATACATGTATGTGTATGTGTATGTGTAGGGTAAAGCAGAACATGTAGTGATATCTGGTCATGATGGTGGTACCGGTGCTAGTAGTTGGACAGGCATTAAATCTGCAGGCCTTCCATGGGAATTGGGTGTAGCAGAGACGCATCAAGTTTTGACATTGAATAATCTTCGATCACGTATGGTAGTTCAAGCTGACGGACAGATGCGAACAGGTTTTGATATCGTAGTTGCAGCATTACTAGGTGCAGATGAATTTGGTTTCAGTACAGCTCCTTTGATTGCCATGGGATGTACTATGATGAGAAAATGTCACTTGAATACTTGTCCTGTTGGTATTGCAACGCAAGATCCTGTACTTAGGAAAAAATTTGAAGGAAAACCAGAACATGTGATAAATTTCTTCTTTGCTCTTGCCGAAGAGGTACGTTGTATATAACATATATCGTAATATTAAACTATATTTTTATGTATTATAAAAAGTATAAAGAAACAAAGGGTGAGGCTACTTGATACAGTAAACAATGTTTCACTCAACATTGTAGAGTAAGTCTTACAGGTATAAATTTTTCGTTACGAAACAACAAATATACTTATTTTCTTTAAGTTGTTTACTTTTATTTACGAAGAATTTTTTATTTGCATGTTTTAACAGGTTCGTCAGCACATGGCGAGTCTTGGCATTAAAAAATTCCAAGATTTAATAGGCCGTACAGATTTTCTTCAAGTACGCGACGATATAATTATTGATAAAGCGAGAACATTGAGCTTCGTAAATATTTTACGAAATGCATTGGAATTAAGACCAGGTGTGAATATTCGTGGTGGTTCTATTAAGCAAGACTTTCAATTAGAAAATAGACTTGATAACGAATTGATTAGATTGGCTGAACCAGTATTAAATGGGAAAGAAAAACGCGTTGATATTGAAATGAATATTAACAATGAATGTCGAGCATTTGCATCTACTTTAAGTTACAAAATATCTAAGTATGTAAAATTGTTTCTTAATTATTTATTTTTTTATGAATAAAATATAAATATAATTTATGAATATTAAATTTTAAACATATCTTTTTATTTATTGCAGACAATTTGGCGAAGATGGTTTGCCAGAGCATAGTATTAATATCAAAATGAAAGGTTCAGCAGGTCAAAGCTTTTGTGCTTTCATGACAAAAGGTATTCATGTGACACTCGAAGGAGATGCTAACGATTATGTAGGAAAGGTACAACGCGTGTTATTTAATTATTATATATTTATATTATCATGTGTGTTTCATATTGATATTTTGATTATTTTCTTTTCGATGATAGAGTCTTTGTGGGGGTGAAATCGTGATATACCCACCAAAGGAATCAAATTTCAATTCTGAAGCTAATGTCATAGTAGGAAACGTTTGTCTTTATGGTGCAACTTCTGGAAAAGCTTATTTCCGAGGTATTGCAGCCGAGAGATTTAGTGTTCGTAATAGTGGAGCTGTAGTAGTTGTCGAAGGTGTAGGTGATCATGGTTGTGAATACATGACTGGTGGATGTGCTGTCATTCTTGGACTGACAGGACGAAATTTCGCTGCTGGAATGTCTGGAGGGATAGCCTATGTTTTTGACGTTGATGGATCGTTTAAAAGGTAAATTCTAGCTATGAAAATATTCTTTTAATCTCTTTAATGTTTTATATATGTTCTACATATATTATAAATATTTTAGCAAATGTAATCCAGAAATGGTTGAGTTACTGCCACTTAACAACCCCGACGATATAGCTCATGTAAAACAGTTGTTGGAAGAGTTTGTTGAAAAGACTGGTTCACTTATTGCTAAGGATTTGTTGATTCTATGGCCTGAACCAACAACAAGATTCGTTAAGGTAAGTTTTTCTAATTGCACAAATAAAGTATATAACATTTTATATAATTTAATCATATTTAATAAAAAAAAAATAGGTATTCCCTTACGAGTACCAGCGAGTATTGAAGCAATTAGAAGAAGCCAAACAAGATCAATCGATCCTTAATGGAAATTCACAGACTGATTCCACATTGAAAGATATTGAAGATGTTGTTACAGATACAGAAGCAGCACAAAAAAAATTAGATAAAATAAGGTAATTAACGATTAAGATTGAGCAATTAAATGCGTTGTGCAATTAATGCGATTTAAAATTAAGGAAGAATAAATTTGTGTATATGACATTTTTAGAGGATTTATGAAATATAAGAGACACACAGCATCTTACAGGGCAGTTGAGAAGCGAATGGATGATTGGGACGAAATTTACAATTTTAAAGTTGTAAGAAAAGGATTACGTACTCAAACAGCAAGATGTATGGAATGCGGGGTTCCATTTTGTCAAAGTAGTTATGGTTGTCCACTTGGAAATATTATTCCTAAGTGGAATGACCTTGTATTTCATTCCAATTGGAAAGAAGCACTTAATCAACTCTTACAAACTAATAATTTTCCAGGTAAGCTACTCAAATATCATATAAATCAGTATAAAATGCACGTAATTAAATTATATTGAATTATAGAATTCACTGGAAGAGTATGTCCTGCACCATGTGAAGGAGCTTGTGTACTTGGTATATCGGAACCTCCGGTTACTATAAAAAATATTGAATGTGCAATAATTGATCATGCATTTGAACAAGGATGGATTCTTCCACATCCTCCTACAGCAAGAACTGGATATACTATAGCAGTAATAGGTTCTGGTCCAGCTGGTTTGGCTGCTGCTCATCAGTTAAATAAAGCTGCGCATTTAGTAACTGTATACGAAAGAAATGATCGTATTGGAGGATTATTGCAGTATGGTATACCTACAATGAAATTATCCAAGCAAGTTGTACAAAGAAGGGTAGCTTTATTAGCAGCAGAAGGTATAGTTTTTAAGACCGGTGTCAATGTTGGAAAAGATATTACTGTTAAGGTAAATACATTTGTTTTGTAATTTATAAAAAAGTTCTAATTATAATATATTTTATTAAGAATTAAGATATTTATTTAAAAATATATTATATTTTTTGTAGGAATTAAAAAATCAGTATGATGCAGTATTGCTTTGCACCGGTGCAACTTGGCCTAGAGATTTACCAATTCCTGGTAGACAACTCGAAGGAATTCACTTTGCTGTTAGTTTCCTGGAACATTGGCAAAAAAAGCAAATGGGCAATGAAACTCCTCTGAATTTACGACTTATGGCTCAGGATAAAGATGTTATCATAATAGGTGGTGGCGATACCGGCTGTGATTGCATTGCAACGTCTTTACGTCAGGTATCACATTGCTTTGAATACTTTTATTGTGTAATTAATATTGTAATAGTATAATAAGTAACTGATAAGATAAGGCAAGTAACAGTTTCCATATCTTTTTTTTTTTATAATATTATAGGGTGCTAAGACGATTACTACTTTTGAAATCTTACCTGAACCACCTGTAAAACGAGCTTCAGATAATCCTTGGCCTCAATTCCCTCGAGTATTTAAAGTAGATTACGGTCACGAAGAAGTGGCTTTGAAATTTGGCCGTGATCCTCGTCAATTCAGTACTCTTAGCAAAGTAAATAACAATTTATATTAATATATTATACGAATATTTGAATATTAATTAAAAATAAATATAATATTGAAATTAGGAATTTTTGGATAATGGTAATGGGCATGTGAGCGGTATCAAAGCTGTGACTGTAGAATGGACGAAGGATTCTGCTGGTCGATGGAAAATGGATGAAGTTCCTGGAACTGAAAAGGTAAATAAGATGATAATCAATTAAAATGATCAATGGGATAGCGCGTAATCTTGTTTTATTGTATCTGTTAGGTTTATAAGTGTGATTTAGTTCTACTTGCCATGGGATTCTTGGGTCCAGAAAAATATATTGCTGATGAGTTACAAACGAAAATGGATGCTCGTGGTAATTATGAAACCTCCGTAGGCAAATACAAAACTAGTTTGCCTGGAATCTATGCAGCTGGAGGTAAATACACATTTTATGTGTACAATTGAAAAAAGTACATGTACAGTAATATATTAATAATATAGCTTAGGAAAAAGTATTGGCACGGACTAAATAGTTCGTATAATAATACTTTTGTTTGAACCTTTACATATAATTTGAGGATATATAATAATTTTGATATTTAGATTGCCGACGAGGGCAATCTCTGGTTGTTTGGGCGATAACAGAAGGAAGACAAGCAGCAAGAGAAGTAGATGCTGATTTAATGGGATCGACTGGCCTTCCTGGAGCTGGCGGAGTTATAACTGGCGTTGTTGTATAAGAGGGTAGATGGAAAGAAATAAAAGAAATTTTCATGGAATCATATCGAAAGCTGTCGAACGATAAATGAAAATCGTTCGGCGCGGAGTGGTCTGCCATGTAGAGGAAATACAAGTTGGTTTTTTCAAGTATTTTAGCATAGCTAGGAAGCTAGTGAAAATATAAAGAGCAGGAAATATCAGAATATCACAAAAGGAGATATTTAAGTTGAATATTAATGAGTAACTTCATTCGAAAGCATATTAACAAGGCTAAATGATCTTTTTCTTACATCAGAAAATGTTCATCTTTCGATTTAAAACTATTTACTGATTTTTTGGCTTACTTTTTTTTATCATGAAATATTTTTTCCACATTGAGAGCAGATTATTATCAAATAATAGAATCAAGAATGAATATGTAGATATATCAACACACATTATATTATATTGAGATAATTAAAAAGAAATTGTCGGAATAAGACAGGAAAGAAATTATATAGCAGGATTATGAAAAACAATAGGAAGAGAGACGGTAACGTACATGTTCGAAACGATACGTTCTTATTAATTATTAATAGCAAGATTGAAGTTCCAATAATAATTAACTAATTATTTTGGGCCAAAATAGTCTCATTCTTTCTATAAAGAAAAAATGTATGTAAATTCTGTCACGTTATGTGATTTAATATTATGAAGTTAAAAAGAAGTAAAAACATGTGTATCTATTTTATCATTCGTGATAATATCTTTAATCGAATGATAGTATGATGTTAGTATGAAAATAATGTAAATGGTAGAAGTACATACGTAAGATAATTTATAATATCACTCGCAGTTCGATGATTATTATTTACTTATAACTTTGACTGCTGATGATCGATGGTTGTTATTTTATTGGGGTAATATGTTTTATATTGTTATAATTATATATTTCTCGAATATATTGACTAATGTGATCAATCAAGTTAATGTATTGATTAGAGAGAGAATAATCCAGTAGAATAATACAACAGCAGAAGCAGCAGCAATATGCAGTATTTCTTGAGCCTTGCATAGAGTAGTTTTTTTTTTTATAACATAAGAATGGGTTAGCTAACAAAAGAGAATACAAGGCGGGCCTTAAGTTTCTAGGAAATTTTAAAAATTAATTGCTTTTTTGACATTTATGCTAATTATTTTATAGTCAGATTAGGAGATTACAAGTTTATCTTGTAAGTTTATCTTGTAAACCATAGCTCTAATTACGAGTCTACAAAATCTCTTAATTTTTAAGATATCCTTTTAGAACTTCTTACCCATCCCATATAAAAAGTGATTATGTACCGTCAATAATAATAATAATAATAATAATAGTAATAATAACATTGATGATTCATCAAATCAAGTAGGTAATTCTATTAATGATCGATCTGCGTAATAACAATTTTGGAAAAAAATGTATGCACTTCTTTTAAATTTGGAAGTATTCAAGTTGGTTGTGTGTCTCGTATATTTTACAACAGTTATCTCGTAGAGTCCGGTTTTATTATAACCGACATTAAGTATATGATTTGTTTTTAATAATTCATAAGTTTTTCAACGAATATTTCAATATATCATGATTAAGTGATCGACTTATATAGAAGTGATACTAGTAGATCATTTTTTGCATACATGCCTTAATGGTATTTGTGTATATTCACACAAGGCATGTATAAAAATTGTGTTTTTTCTTCGCGTAAATCATTAGTGAATATTTATGTTTATTCACTTTGTCATCGTACATTTTGATAAGTAAAGATATATCCCTTAGATAACATGACGCAAGTAACCAGATATGGCTGCTCTATTCTGCAAGAATCTTGTTTTTTTTTTTTATTATTATTAAAATTTTTAAAAAATATTTGAAATTTGATTCATTTGGATGGTGTAAATAAATTTAAGATTTCATAACAGTAATATAAAAATAATGATGCATTTAATATATAAAATTTACTGTTAAAAATGTTTATATACTATATTTATTTATTTTAAAATTATCATATTTTTTATATTATTGTTTCTTTCTTGCATTTGAAATATTATATATATTTTAGTTATATTTAATTGCGGCAGGAACAGACCGTAACTAGTAACGTGTGTCATGCTCCAAGACAATAAAAAATATATTTCTGCGTCATAGAAAAACAGTAGTTTTTCAATAAAGGTCCGAAGGTAAAGGGTTTGCTAGTCTGTTTTTAAATACTTGAAATTGGCATTTCAAGACTTAAATAGTCGATAAAAGTATCACTTAAATAATAATCGTAACAGTAAATAAAGTTAATTAATGATTCGGATAAAGGAAATAGATATATATATATATATATATATATATATATTGAAAGAAATATTGTCTATGAAAATATTTTATCTTGCTATCTGGAATTTCCCATATTTATATCATTTCATGAAAAAAATATTAAGAAGAATAATTGCAAAATGGAGAGGTTTTCTCCGACGCTGATTAATTAAGAATATTTTTAAATGGTTGTCCAAAACCCACTTTGGCTTTTGATTTAAGAGTTTAGTATTTTCTAGAAAGCAGAAGAAAAATTAGAAAAAAGAAGGAAAGAGAGAAATGTAATTTTACTAACGTATGTATTACTTAAGATACAATTGCGTTAAATAAAAAAAGAAATAATAAACGCGAAACTATGTTATAATAAAAGTGGATAAACATTCAATCGAAGTAAAAAATATAAATTATATAGTAAAGAGATATAATGTAAAATATAATATTTCGTAGTATCAATGGTAAATCTTTATTACGTTTGTTTAATCTATTGTTTTTATCAAATTTTTTATGATTTAGCTTTTATTTTTTATTTGACGACCACCATAAAGAACACTTATTGATTTGTGTAAGAACTCTTTATGCTATACTGTCATAATCCTTTTCGTTCTCCTGCCGATCCTGCTAAATCTTTCATCTGATGAATACGTTCATTTCTTTCAAATAATAAAAGGTTATTTTATCATTTATTATTTTTAATACTATCTTTTTTAATATGTATTTCATCTTATTACCTAAATTAGAATGATTATTATTAATTTACTAACTCTCCAGGTGTAAATATTATGATATCAAGGAAATCTACCTTGTCAATTTTCGGTGAAACAGAAATTTACTTTGTCGAACATGACAGTAAACAAGAATCTATTGAATCTGTTAGCCTTGTAACCCAATATTAATATTGTTATAAAAGATTTGAATAATATATATTTATGAATTTTTAAAAATAATTATATATCGATATGATTTTCACATAATAATAGTTATTATATAATNTCGGGGCACGAATCTATTTTAACAAAATTATTTTTTTTATTTCAATAGATTTTCTCTTATATATGTTACAAAAAATTATATATATATTTATTTTATTATTAGAGTATTTATTTTTCTATCTATATAGATCCGTTTAAGAATAAATCTTTTGATAAGCGAATATTTTATTTAATTTGTCTAAAAATTGGTCCAACAGGGTCCGTTCTTTATTTGTTTTTTTCTGATCATTTGTTTTCCTTTCAAGCTGTGGTAACATCGGTCCTTTCGACAAGAAGATAGGCGCTGGTTACTGTTAGGTATTTAATATTTAATTTTTTAACTTTCTTTTTGTGTTTTTTTTTTATATTTTTCTGGTATCTCTTCCTTACCTCCACCGAGGAGAATTATCAATGATAAACGATTATTTACAATTAATTAGTTAGCGTAACAAAGTCACCAAATTGTTTAGATATAATTCATATAAAAACTGACGGACGTTTGAATAACGTTAACGATTGACTAAAAATATTTAAACAATTTAGTACTTGTAAAAATACAAGTATTTCTTATTCGTTTAGCTTACGCTAACATCTTGTAAATTCGTTGGATAAGTTTTGGACGTTTTTTTGCGATCGCACATAATATCTGTGGACACAATATATTTGATTAAAAGATTATTAACAATTAGATCGTTAAATTCGATAAGCCTTCTCGAAAGATAACATAAGCGGTAGAATGAAGTGCGTCATAATAATTCCTAGCTATCTCGAAATTATAATTAATATAAATAATTATTTAAATACGCAGAAGTGTGTGTGTGTGTGTCACATATTGATGATAAACATTCCTTAAAATAAATAATGTCAAAAAAAAAAAGCGGAATTTGCTCCGGAGTTAAAATTTCTCTTGTAAATTCCTCTTCCGTTTTTTTTTTCTTTTGTTCATTAATTAGAAAGAGGAATTCGATTGTTTTTATTGGGAGCGAATATTCGTAAAATAAAAATCTTACTAAATAAAGATGCAGAAAATCGGCGATTTTCTAAAAAGAACGAGGTCAATTCTCGAGGTGTAAAGCTCTCTTTCCTCGTCTAACGTCAATTTTTCTTCTTTCAATACTTTCTTTTCTCTTTGAATCTCTCGTACATGTACCACTATTATGTATTGTCAATTTAAGCAAAAATCCAACTTTTAATATTACATATAATATGGTTTACGTTTAGGCCTTACATACGTCCAGAATTATTACTTAATTCCGGCTCGACAGACTATAAGGATAACTTTATTTTATAAGAATTTTCTAAAATTTTGCAAATCGATTCGATTGACATTTACTAGAGATATGATGCAGATCATGGAGCAACTTTTCTTTTTAGTGTTATGGATCACGTGATTTTTTATATAGTAATTTTTGTAAAAATAAAGAGAAATAAAATTTTTTATAAAGTTTAAATACCAATAAACAATGTGCACTAATTATTTTTATTAATTTCTATTGTTATCCCTGCTAAAAAATTTTTTTCTTTTAAGGCATATTTGGCGCTGCTAGACGTATATAAGGCCTTAAGTTCGGTAATACTTTAAATGGTCCATTGCACAACGATTTCACACGATATCATTTAGAAGATAAACTTGCAAAATTTGTAGCACATTATATCGTATCACATCACATCACATTATAAAGATTCGGTGCAGGAATCGCGTGTAATATAGCTGATATTCACATGGTTATCCAACTACTTTGCCATACCGTTCCCTAAACATATCCGTAAGAAGAAATTACGCAGAATTAAATCAGACGACTTTAACCTAGATTGCCAACCGATCCAGCGCTTAGTGCATCTGTGCAATCTGGGTTGCATGAACAGCATTATGCAAATATGAAAAAAGAAGAAACTTTGTTAGTTTCTCTTCAAAGCAATATACATATATAGTCTTTGTGCAACGTGGACATTTGGAAGAATTACCGTACTTCATGCAAACCCTGTATTCCTGTAGCTCTGTTATACAGTTAAACGAAACAAAAGGATAATCTTTATTTAACGCGCACGCATATTCATCTTTTTTGTCCTTATACTCTCGTTTACATCGATAAATAAATAACCATTTTTTGCTTTGTTCTTATACTATGATCTTTGTTTAAAGGTCTAAACCGTGTTCAAGATACGATACATTTGGTCCACATATATACCCTGCCAAAAATTTTCTCTGTAACAATAAAATAACGGAGTCTGATTATAACAAATATTCTTGCAGAGCATGTTTAATAGTTAAGTAAATTAACAAAACACAAATAAAATAAATTCAAAGAATTTTTTCATCAAATGTTAGAGTAAGTAAAAAAAAATTGTAAGTACGCAAAAGCATAATTGAGGTCTGGTGATTATGAACATAGTCTATTTGTAAGTCATATTTTTCGTTGTGAAATATCTTTACTCATTTGCAGGTTTGAATAATTTTAAAATTATTTTTCTCAAACCAAACGACCTAACGAAAAAAAGGAAGTATTTTTGAAGCATTATTTTATGTAATATTAACATTTTAAGTTAGCACGCGAGACAAAATATGCCTTTTAAAATCTTCATTGGATTAGAAAATTTGTATAATCACCAGCTCAATTGTATTATTCATTCTTGTTTTTTCTTTTCTTAGGAATGTTCCAGTGGTCCACATTATTTAATTTTCTTGGAAAGGTCTCGTTTTTTACGTTAAATGTACATTACGTTATCTGTACTGAACAATCTACAAAATAATTCATAATGCTTTTCTTATATGCTATATCAATGATTGAGATGCATTCATTATTAGATGGAAATTCTTAGCAGGGCAAATACATCGGTGAAACTATAATCGATATCACCGGAACATGGAGAGAGCATCGATCTTATTCTAATGATATTAGTATTTTTGTTATTATCGAGTCGAGAGAAATTGAACGTTTTGATTTGGAAGAAAAAGTGAGCATTCATCATTCAACATATCAATTCATACATTCACAAATTCGTTCATTATAGGTTTTACAAGTTTGTATCATTCTTACATTTGTTTATTCATTCGCTCTCTCATTCATTTATTTTCTTTCTCTCTCTCTCTTTCTCCCCTAAACGCTTTCTAAATGATCTCTTCTTACTTATTGTTTTTACTCGTCGGCTTAATCATTTTTTTGTAAATTCTTTTCAGGTATCAACGAGATACATTTTTCAAGCTTGCTTTGGATGAGGCGTTGAAGTCGATGGTTCTGATCGGAAACATACAAGGAGGAAACCAGTGTACATTCCAAAGACCAGTGTAGTGGCTATCAGGATATACATGTAGATGTTCAATTCTGGTTGACGATATCTGTTTTTACGAAGCCATTCTAGAACTTCGTCTTCTTTGTGAAGGTCACCTTTAAATTAAAAGTATATATATATATATATATATATAAAAGATTATATATGCAACATTTAATAGGTAAATAGTTTTTTCATTTATTTATAATACCTCGGTAAATGCTGGGAAAACGTTTACGGAAGTAAACGATAGCCGGAAGCTTAGTAACACCCCATTTTCGAGCGTACCTTGGATCTGCCATTTTTACGAATGTTATATCTAAATTGTCCGTTTCTCCGTCGATCGTTTCTAATTTTTCATGAACTTCTTCGCTTTCTGTATTGTTATATTCATCTAAGGATAAAAATCAATCGTTGTTTAGTTAATATAAATATATTTTTCAGAAATTAATTACTTACAAAAGAAGACAGCCAGAAATTCATTTTCATCTAGCAACTTGTCGAGCATCTTTTTGTTTACTTCTTCGATTTCATTTTTTATCTCAAAAACGTCTTGAGAAGTAAGCCATTGTAAAATTTTGTCTTCTTGAGTAAGATCACCGTCGTAAATAAGAGGGGTTCTTTTACGAAAATATACCAAAGAAGGTATATTCAAAATGTTATATTTTTCCGCAGTTTCGGTACTCGATATTTTTACAAAATCTATGCCAAAAAGATCAGCTTCGCCATCAATCTTCTCCAATGATTCCATTATTTCGTCACATTCTGCACAATCTTCGTCATCTATTGTAATCATCAAGGTATATGAAATATTATTTAATTTTATTATTTTATGTGATTGATTATTATTTTAAATATTTCCTTTTTAATTTTATATTTTATATACTTCATTTTATATTTCACACAAACTTTTGTAATAATTTTATTGTAACATTTTACAGGTCCTTGTTAATCACTCACAAAAGAAGACAGCTAAAAATGGCGACTCATCCAGAAGTCTCTCCAACATCCTTTCGTTAACAGATTCAATCTCATCGGCCAATTCTCGATTATCATCATCGATTAACCATTCCAGGACTGACTCTTCATTTTGCAGATCACCTAAAATATATGAGAATTTATATTTAACTTTACCATTTTATTAAATACGATGAAGTAAAGTAATTGTCAAAGAGAGAGAGAGAGAGAGAGAGAGAGAGACCTTCGAACAAAAGAGGATTGCCATTACGAAAATAAACAAGAGCAGGAAAAGTTTTAATGGAATATCTTTTCGCTAGCTGTGGATCTTGAATTTTGACCAAGTGTATACCAAAGACGTCACATTCATCGTCGACTCTTTCTAAACCTTCTAATATTTCGTCGCATATGTGACAGTTTTGTTTATCTGAAATAGATAGGAAAATATCTTTTGTTTTATCGTTGAATTCGGCCAGTCAATAAGAGGCAAATAAGAACTTTTTCGGCTAAAATAAATACAATTTGATACAATGATAATTCGACGACGCTGAATCAAATGGAGCTAATTTTTTTGCACTCCGACGTGTTATTTATGAGAAAAAGGGTAAAAAAGGGTAAAAAATGACCGTATCTTAGAATCTAGGCATTTAATCGAAAAAAGTTTCAAACAAAAGTTGTAGACAATTGAAAAATACATAAAAATGTTGTAAGGTGTAGTATCTTCATATTTGCAAAAATATTACCATTTTATCAAATTGTAATTGCTTAGTCCAAAAAGTTCTTATTTGCCTCTTATTGACTGGCCTAAATGTTTAGCTGCAAGTTCAAAGAAAATCTTACAGAAATAAACAGCAAGATACTGTGTTTCTTCAACAAAGGCTTCCAACATTATTCGAGTTATCAATTCAACACGATCTTCAGTTTTTTGTGTGATCAGCCATTGCAATACTTCCTCTTCTACGGACAAGTCACCTATAATAAAAACATTAGAAAGTCTGAAATTAAATGCATAGAGAAAACTCTTAAGAAGAACATAATACAAACCTTCGAATACATTGGGTATTTGATTTTCAAAATAAACAAGGACTGGAAAATCAGTAACGCCGTAATCCTCAGCTACTTTGTGATCCTACAAGTGAACAGATCTGTGATTTTACGTTTAGATACAATTTTGTTAAGCAGTATATTGTAAGTAACAGTATGTAAATATCATACACATATTTACCTGTGTCTTTATAAAAGTAATACCATGTCTGTCGCAATCGTCGTCTATATTTTCTAATTCTTCTAGGATTCCCATACATTGTTCACAATTGTCGATGTCTATAAGAATGAAATCATTGAAACATATTTGTGATATAAATGGAAGGTTAATATATTTCGAGTAAATGATTATATTTTATTTTTATTATAACAAATGAAAAATAAAAAAAGAAATGGATTATATTTGTGACGTTGGTTGCGATTGAGCATGCTATTTAAGAGCGAAATTATGTCTACCGTGCAGAAAGATACATAAATGGTAAATAAAAATATTTTTTGGGCACACTATTCACAATGGATTCTGCAGGGGTGGGACACTACTATTACCATTTGGACGTAACTCGCATGCTCGAATGCTCGTGCACCTATATATAAACAGTGTCATGTATGTAAAATATCTACAGAAAATTGGATTGAAAATATTCTTGAAAAATTGTTGGACAAACGGAGATATAACGGAGTAGTTTTAATTATTTTTTTGCAATAAAAAATTTCAAGTTTGTATTTATTTTTAAGGGTCATGGAAGTTTCTATAAAGTGTAATTAGTTGACTAAATGCACGTATCAATTGTACGTGTGTGTTGTCTGTTGTTGTTGTTGTTGTAGTTGTACGTATGCATGATATTATGTATCTTCGCATAATTAAGTGAAGATACAATGACAACAATAATCATGATCATTAATTGTTCTCTAAATTTTGTTGTTGGTTTCTTGGTGGTTTTTTTTATTTGTACCGTCAACATCCTCGGTTGTCTCATGTTCGTTGATCCTGTGCTCCCTGTGCCGTGTCTGCTTACGATGCATTTTTGCTTGACACATGTCGCAAAGCGTTCTGTTCCCTACGACATTATAGTATACACGTGTACACCACTTTTGGACAAGTAATTTAGATCAAGTGAATGTTTCATTCGTTGAGTATATCATCTAAGGAAAAGGAAATTATTTAAACATAAAAAAGATCTTTCTACGATGCATTGCATTGTACTTTTTTACTTAGAAATGAATGCTCTTTCAAATTGCCGAAAAAAAGTAGGATATTCCATTTAACAAAAACAAAATTGACCTTCAAATCTCCTACACGCTTCCACTTATAAAAAAGTTATATATATAACGCATGATGTCCCTCTAACCTCTATAAGAATAATTTGTTGTACAATATATAATTTTGAAGTTATTCGAGGTGATCGAGTTAGATGCCTCACCCTGTATGTACATAAGTAATATCTTTTTGATACATTAATCGGTCAGATATCTAAAATTTCATGATGTTTTCTGTTTAAGAGTATTTTCTTCAATTTTTCGATAGTGTACTTTGAATCAATAGATGAACCAAAGGTTCGATCAATTAGTTGTATTTAAAATTACTTTTTTACAAGTGTACACATAGAGAACAGAGAAATTTATAATAAATAATAGCAGTTGTGATTGATTTGAGAGCGTTAGTCACATGAAATATGTAATATGTAATAATATTATTAGTGTAATTATAGACAGAATTTAGTTGATAAAAAGCGATTTAATTATGAATGCGTGTGTATGTGCGGGTACATGTGTTTATATGCTCGTTTATTTCCTTGTAATTTAATTACTTTTGCAATTGCAAGGTTTTTAACAAAAGCCGTAGTTTAATATACTATATATATATAAAAAGACTATACTTAAATGAAATAAATTTTCGCGTTTTTTATAGATCCTTTAAGAATTAATAACTGGCGCTTCGATCAACCAATCAATTACCAGCGTTTCCGACGCATGCGCAAAATTTTCTATTTTAATTAGATCGTACGGAAGAAACATTAAGAGAAGGTATTTCTCTCTCTCTCTCCCTCTCTCTCTCTCTCTCTCTCTCTCGATTTTGTGTAATTAAAATATAAATATTTAAAAACTTACAGAAATATACTGCCAAGGACTCGGATTCTCGAATTAAATTGAGAAGTTCTTCTCCATCCAAAGCTTCGATTGCCTCTCCTGATGGATCCTTTTGCGTCATTAACCATTGCAAAATTTGTTCTTCGTCATATAGATCACCTTCAATGGCATACGAGTAATAAAAAATTAACAAGTATAAATAATGTAGTTATTATATCTAAAATTATCATTGATATTGAAGTATGAATAATTTGATTTAAAAAATACCGCACTTTTTGAAAATTAAAAATTTGAAGATAGCGTACGACGATCGTTTTCTGTTTCTAACGGATTCGTTTAATTCGTCAAATGCTTGTTACTAGTTATTGTGTTTTTAATGAATTCTTACCAGCAAATATCACCGGTTCTTTCGATGTCATTTTGAAGAAAAGAATCCCTGGTAACGCAAATACTCCGTAATGTTTAGCGAGTTCCTTGTCGTCAATCTTTACAAATTTGATTCCAGCATTATCAGCTTCGTCGTCGATATGCTCGATTTCTGCCAGAACTCTACTACATTGTTTACAATCGTTGCTGTCTAAACATGCATATATAGTGATCAAATTTTTAGGACGTAATTTATATTTAATTTATTTGTTTATATACATAAATAAAAAAACTAAGTTTGCAAAATTTCTCCTCAATTACTCATATATTAAGTCGAGTCATGTACAAGAAAACTACAAAATATTGTGTTAATTTAGAGAAAGCAATAAAAAATATCTTTACTTAGTAGCCTTTCTTTTTTTATAACATTAGCGTGACCGTGTGTTAAGGATTAATATTTAATTTGAATAGTTGAAAATATTTACTCACAAAAAAATACAGCTAAGTAATCTGTAGATTGACGTATTTTATAAAACATCTTCTTGTTTATTCGTTCAATGTGATCCGTTAATTCCATATTATCAGGGTCGGTCAACCAATCAAGGATCTCTTCCTCGTCATCGATATCACCATCGTAATTAGTACTTTTGCCTTTTCGGAAATAAGTTATACCAGGTGGGTTTCTATAACCATATTTTTTGGCCATTAAACGATCCTTCATACGAACTATTTTAATTCCATACTCTGCAGCTTCGTCATCAATCAACTCAATGTGTCTGAGTACTCGAGGACTTTCTGGATCTTCTTCTTTGTCTGTGAATAATATTTTTGAGATCAAAGCCACTCGAAAATGTATTTATTGTTTCAACGACGTTCACATGGTCGACGATTAAATTAAATAAGAGAAGATATTTTTCAAGTAAGTTGCTTTTCAAATTATTTTCGATATGGACAAACAATTCTTAGTTTTAGGAAAGAGATTTTTTTGGGTTAATATTTGAACAAATTTTAATTAAATTTTCGAGAAAATATATTATATTGGTCAATAAGTAATAAGATAAATAAACATAATTTTATCGAAAACAGGATCTCTTACTTTAGAATCACCACTCGTTTTAAAACACCCTCTATATAAAATGTTTATTTAAATATTCTTATTATCATTCATTTTTGTCACTTCTTTGTGAATGTTGTTTATTTAAATATCATGATACTTATTGGCCAAGCTGATAAATAATGGATATAGGAATACTTTCTTACAAAATATAACTGCGAGAAATTCCTTCGTATCAATATACTTCATTAGAGTTTCTCGATCAATCTCCTCTATGCTCTCATCGGTTTTCTGTTTCACCATCCAATCGAGAACTTCAGCTTCATCGAGAAGATTACCTGAGATATTGAAGAACATTCCAATCTGTGTTAATTCCTTTACTTACCGCAATTTCTCTCATTCTTTTATTCCTTTTTATCAACTATTTGCAGAAGTCGAGAAAAGAGTCCTACGAACGAAGTTGTTTCTGCTTGCACACTTTTTTTTTCATTTCGAATAATACACATATATACTTATACTTATATATATATATATGTACATACTTAATAAGAATTAAGTAGGAAAAACAATTCGAAATAGTTTTAACATATTGAATCTTATGAATTATTTAAAGAACAAAAGTTCGACTCCATAATATAACTTTTATTTCGTTTAATCTGAAATGGCTATTCGAATTATTGAAGTTTTTAAATAATTAATATCACAATGTAACTAATACTGTTGAAAATGAGTATAAACACAATAATGTATTGATTTCATTATTTGGAGCAATAAATATCGAATTGATAAAGACAATTAAATAGGGAATCATTGAGTAAGTGATTTGTGTAACATGCGAAGATATAACAAAAATTCAATGCGTTTTTCATAACTATGATCTATAATTAACATGGATGAAGCAAGATTTTTAACTCATAACTGGTAAACTTAAGTTAGATAATTTATTTTCTTTTATATCTAGAGAGTTTGATATTTATAATAGATTATTACTTTTTGTATTTTGTAAAATATATTTTTATTTGTTTATTTTAAATTTCCATCATAACAGTTATGAGTTAAGAATGTTAATTGATAAACCAAAAGAGAAACTCATTTATTATCGTATAATAATGTGTTTATTGTTGTACATATCGATTTTGTTCAAATCAACGGTGGTAGTTTTCTTTATTTTTTAATTTTTTAATATGTTGTTTTATCGGTTAGTGCACAAGTGTCATTTACGGAAAGAGTATTACATATTAAATCGTTTTTTTCTCGAATTTATTTAACGTCGAAACTTTTCAATATAATTAATCATTTAGATGTGCGTGCAACAGATAATCATTTATTGTGCTCTCTCTTCTATATATATTTTAATTATAAATTAATTACTTTCTTGTATAATCAATTTTTCTTGTCATTTTAAATGTTATTTATTATTGTTATCATTTTTAGTTCTAATTTATTTTTATTTTTATCTTTTTGAAAAATGATACATACACGAATATAAATTTATAAGTACAAATCTCCAGTTTTTTGTTCATATCTTTCTAAATATATGTATATTTGTGTGTATTGTTAATTCTGGTATTAGGTTAATCGATAATATACGATGTTTATATATTTGACACTTTACCTATAATATTGGCGCGTGCAATCCGATAAGCAGAAACACGTTAGTGATCAGTTTGACGCTAGATAAAGAGTTAATACTTTTTCAAGATCATTTATTTGTACGAGATTAGATCTATGAGCTTAGATTGGTGATGTTCTATACAGAGAGCCAAAAAAAAGATCATTATGATCAGCACGCAGTTTTTTTGTACAATAACGTGCACCGATCGTAAAAATACATATTATTTATTTTTTTAAATTTATTTTAAAGTTCATTAATGAGTATTATCGATTGCAAACAAGAGAAAGTGTTAAATTTAAATTTAAACGCGAAAATAAACCTATCATAATGTTGGAGGAGTGAAAATAAGATTAAAAAAAAGATATTACAATGAGTTTATGTGTGTTATAATAATTATTATAAATTATGGGGTAATTATTTTTGAAAATAAAATGACAAACTGAAGAAATTGAAAAAAAAAAAAAAACACAATATGATATTTATAATTCATGATAGAATTACGTACGCGAGAAAACGGCAGCCTTTTTTTAAGCTTTATAATTCGTTTGAGATCCAAGTAACGCAGTCGTTTTCGTTTCTTTCTTTTTTTCTTTTATAAAAAAAAGAAAGAAAACCGAGTCGCTAAAACAATAATTGCGAGATAAATCTAAATTGCACACCGAAAAAAAAAATTGTTCTAATTGTAAGTAAGTAAATAATTAAATTAGTATAAAATGTATTGACAAAATTTCTAAAATTGTTCTCTATATTTTTTTGATCATTAATATTTCTATAATATCTCTTAGGCATTTTTCTTGAGTATATTACCGATGAAATGCAACAAATTCGATTTCATATATATATATATATATATATATAGATATATACACAGTAATATATACATATATACAGAAATCGATGTGATGTTAATGATTGCGAAGGAACGCAGGTATATATATATAATATATAGATATATCCTAAAATTAGTGAGAAAATAAAAGGAAAACCGAGAGACGCTATTGAAGAGAATATCATCACTCTAATTAATTCGAAAGTAATAACAACGAATAAACATTTTAAATAATCAACAATAATTAATAATAAAATAATAGCGAAGAAAAAGGGAATTGAATGCATAAATGATATTTCGATACATTGATCCACCAAGAAAGAAAAAGGAAATGTGTGTGTGTGTGTGTGTGTGTGAAATAACGATGCGATCAGCCAATGTAATATATGTTTTTATAATTATTATAAGAGATAATTATTATATATGATCGTTTTATATATTCGAAGATGATGACGAGACGATGAAGGAGATTTTAACGAAGAATGGTTGTCCGAATATATGTATGCATGATTCATAAAAAGCACTCTTCAAATGTGCTATCCCTTGAAATTTTTACAAATTTTTCTTCTTATACATTGTGTCGTTTAATCTTTCCTCCCTTTATAATATAGACGAGACGTCTGATACTCCACTGGATATGGAATCTTCCTTGCCTTCCTATTAGTTACACGATTACGTTTTGTCTTAAGCCTCGGTCCCTCGATCTCTCTCTCTCTCTCTCTCTCTTTTTCTCTCTTTATTTTTATCTTTCTGTCAGGTTTCTTTCAGTTATAGTTCCTCTCCTTAAACCTTCATTAGGTATGGAAGACCGGCTACAACTGTAACAGCCGATAATACCGAGCTAACTCTCATATTTGTTTGTTATTCAGAGATGAAAAAATAACTATCTCAAGTGTCCGTATAAACTCACATTTTAGTATTTTTTTTTTTAATAATTTTTTTGTTTTGTTTCATTCAATAATTTCTTTCCAACGCTGGTCATTTTCAGTTGGCCGTGTATTTAATGTTTAGTAATATCGAGGATACACATACATACACATTTATAAGACAAAGAAAAGTGGTAGCAGAAGTCTTAATATAATAAATAAACGTTCATATAGAATATCTTCTTATTTTAATTTTTTTCTCTCTCTCTCTTATTTACTTTACAGAATGTACAAACAAAAATTTTGGACACGGCGAGACGCAACTGATCGAGGCAGATCTATTTTTCTCTGTCTCTGTCTCTCTGTCTGTCTCTCTCTCTCTCTCTCCCTCTTTCTTTTTCTCTCTCTCTTTCTTTCTTATTTATTTTGTATCATTACCTTTTAGATCCACTAATTGTAAGATCAATTATTTCGAATTTTAACTGAGTTATTTTCTGATAGGACTTACATGATAGACGAAAGAAAAGGAAAATGAATAATTGCTCTTTCGCGAGTTAATATGTAATATGTATTATTTGAAATATCCCGGATGAGAACTCGGAGGAAACAGCCATCGTCGTCCACAGTAAGTATGTATGCGTGTTTCATGAGCCGTAGATGTTCATCTAGCACTTGGACTTGGTTCGATTCCCTTCAGACACGATGCAAGATCCGCGAGGCACCTGTATCCGAGATACGAAGACCAAACGTCAGCTTACACCGTTTCGAATTCTTTTTATTTCTTTTCTAATATCATCTTTATTGCCTATATATTTATATTTGTTCATTCCATGTTTTAGCCTCATTTTGTCGCATGCGAATGGCTGTGTTCCATAATCAAATTTTCTTCGATACCTCTACGACCACGATTCTACGTCTTGGTATTTATTAAATCACTGTCCATCGCAATAAACGAATGTTGGTAAAGATTCTTGACGTATATAATTACATACATGTATATATATACTCATGAGAGATAGTTCTGATAATGGTTTGATATCCACCGTTTTTGTTAAAGATCCGGTGATGCATTTGGACAACGATTTAATCATCTACTAGAGAGCTGTGTGCCAATAGAATTATTTACCGGTTCCGAAAAATCCTCTTTTCGCCTTTGACTGGGTTTGCTTGACTTCGGTAGTTGAACCAGTACTCTTGATCGTCGAACTCGTCGTGGCCATCTTTCTGCTCTCCTTAGCAGTTAGCTTGTTAATAGGCTTCAATGCCGAAGTTTCCGTTTTACTAAACCTGCTTCTGACGTTACCATGAAGTCTATCCTTTTCCTTGATAACAGGGCTGACTTTCGTGGCCTTGGCGAGTTTAGTGCCGCGAGCAACCTTCGCAGGACAGCACTGGTAGGGCTCATAGGAGGGAATCTTGGGTTTCGCGCTTTTACCTCCCATTCCGATGTAGAAACAGCCGTCGCCTGCAGTAAGCAAATACAACATCGAGTCAGATACAAAGAGAATGAGAATCTTATATGAGTGAAAAAGAAAAAAAGGCTCTACACTATGGCTAATTTCTTTTTTGCTTTCTCTCTTTTTATTGTTGTTGTTGTTATTATTATTATTATTATTATTATTATTATTATTATTATTATTATTATTATTATCATCATATTATTATTATTATTATTATTTTTTAAATATATTTTTCTCGCACGAGTCATATAAGACGAATAGAAAGAAAATAAGGGTACATTGGAGTGAATCATAGAACATTTGGGGTGGATTGAAAAAAGGGATTATACGTAAATATTTGGATTGAAACAAAAGTGCAGAAAGTGAGCATGTAAGAACAGTGAAGATAGAGATAGAGAGATAGATAGATCGAAAGATAGATAGATTGATAGAAAGAGAGAGAAAGAGGGGTTGCGAGATAGACGAAAACGAGCAACGAAAGGCTTGACTCGTGCGATTGTTTTGTTGCTGAAAAAATTCAGAGAATACGTTCACTCCAACTCCAATTGCGTAGCAAAAGCCAAACGTGCATGTTTTTGTAACAAACAACTTTCTTTTTAATTTAATTTTATTTATTTTTTTCTTATTATTATTGTTTTTTTTTTTTTCTTTTAAATATAATTCGCGGCGAGTCGACGACTCTTTCAGGGCAGCCATTTTTGCCAAACCGATATTAATAATTTTTTCTAAGTAATTATCGCACGTTAGGGTCGGGTTGTTAAATTGTTGATCTTACAAAAATCAAATATAATCATTGAATTTAATAATGGAGTCAGTGTCTCTCGCAACATTCATTTTAAAGTTCAAATGTTGTCTCTTACGTATTTGCGTTAATGTTTTTTAAATATACGTGTTATATATTAATTTTTTAATTTAGCCCACCCTTCGTTTTCTCGCTTTTTTTTGTTTTTTATTTTTTTTTGTTTTTTTTTTTTTTTTAATATTGCAAACGGAGGCTACTCTGATTCTCTTCGACTCGGAGCTCGCTGCAGACGACAGCTGTCTTACTATAACAGGAACCATCGGCTCGCTTTGAAGAAATCAATGTTATTAGGTAAAAGTGCGTATTTCGAAACGTATTTGGAGCTACGTACGAATTCATATAAATTATTCCACAGTAAAATTGAATGGTAAATCTTGATAATCGAATATTTGCAAATGTTAAACTTTTTAACCATTTTTTTTAGAAAATGCAAAAGAATGATTTAAGAAGTTGGATCAAATAATAGGAGAAATAAATGTTCAATTTTACTGAAAATTTAAAACGAGCATGGAGAGCATCATTGTAATTATAAATTGATTTCAACATTCCTTGAACTGATCTATGAAACATTGATCCACTTGTATCATCATCCGTTGGATATAAAAAATCTTTTGCATTAAGGTAAGCTTTAATAAGTAATAGTCAAACATAACATATATGTACATGATAATATTGAATGTTTCAAATTGTTTGTTTATTATGGAAATACGTAGCTCCAGTGACGATGGATTATTAAAGGGGGCAGGCACTCGGTAGACATATTTAGAGGATTTTCATAGCCAAAAGGAATACGACAGGTATATAAACGCATAATAAATGACAATATATAGACTTCAAAATTACATATTATGAAAAAGAGAGAGCAAAATAAAAAATAAAAGTATACAAAAAAAACAAGGGAAATAGATACAAAAAAGGAGATAGAAAGAAAGAGAGACGGGAGAGAAAAGAAAGAAAGAGAGAAAAGTATTTGTCACATGCAGGTATTGCGCCTTACGGCCCAGCTCAACCGTGAGCGGTCAGTGAACAACCACGTTTCATCTACAATTGTTATCTCAATAATTTTGAATCGCTCTACTACTGTGGTATATACATCTTTACTTTGCGGGATATCGCTGAAGTATTGCTTTTTCTTTCGCGCAAAACAAAGCCCGGTCACACTTCGATCTCACGTGAGTTCCTCTTCGGCCTCCTGGGTTGTTGCCGGACCTTTACCTTTCTTCAGGATTTTCTTCAGGGCTTTGTTTAAGTCTTTTGCGTTTTCCTCGTTTTCTTCGTCATCATCATCATCATCATCATCATCATCATCATCATCATC
>NW_014569597.1:43663-89957 GCF_001313835.1 Polistes canadensis
TATATATATATATATGTATATATATACCAGTATTACTTTTAAAAGCATTTAGTTCTCCCTGTATATTTTCTTCTTTAAGTAATTCGATAGTTCATATTTTGAAAGACAAAATATTTTGGAAGACATTTTGGAAGACAGATGGTTACTATAATTTTGTTTTTGTTTTTATGTGTGTGCGTGTATGTCATTGTGTGTACATCTACGTTTAACTCGAGTATTATTTCAAATTTGATTTATATTGATTATTACCGTCTCTTCAACAAAATATATTCACACATAATGACAAAAAAGAGGTATGTGCATATTAAACACAAAGGAATTTTGATCTTTAAATTTGTGTTTCGACAATATGTATATATACACAAAATGTTAATTTTTGTATAGAATTATGTTTAAATGCATAAACATACACGCATATATTGGTAACTTTGTGTAACGATAATGAACAGATTCCAATGACTAATTTCTTTTTTTTTTCGAATATATAACTATGTCCCGCGTTTGTGTTAAGAAAAAAATAAAAGATATGTGTTATTGAGCGCGATTTTGCAAGTGAGTAGCAAAGAAAGAAAAAAGAATAGACAAAAAGCTTTTTTTACGTATCAACTTATATACGTATGTGTGAGTAAAATAGTTAGAAAAGAATTTTGTTCGTTGTTCTCATTTTTCAAAAAGTTAGATTATTCATTAATTAATTTATAACCGAACTTTTTGAAAAGTTTCTTATCTTTTTGTTGCTGTAGACTTGTTTCATTTTCAAATATTCCAATTTTTTTATTCTCACCACCGCTGTGATCCATTATTTCTTTTTTTAACGTTAACCGAACGATTGCAACAAACATAAATTTGTAGACCTTTGGAGCAGTAATTGATTTTGAACCTTTTATGTTTTATACGATCAAATATTAGGGGGATCGCGATGGTGGTAAAATAACTGGAGTGATCACTATAGCGCGTGTATTGTATTCATAATACGGTGGTATAGTAACAACCGAGATTAACGTCACAAAAAACAGTACACCAGTAATAATAATCATGATCCTAGAAATTTCCTTACTTTTTTGTTCGATTAACCATTCCAGAACTCTGTCCTCGTTCTTAAGATTACCTATAAAAGGTACACACGCATATAAAAATGAGCAACTCTTTCGGTTTGGCATACTGAAATCTTTTTCATGGTTAAATCGTCGATGGCATGTCGGGCACGTCTTTTTTTTTCTCTAAGAAATGCTTAAAAATGCATTACACAAAGTCTGTAATAGGATAATTATAATAATTATTCTATATATATACAGGGTGATAAAAAAAAGGGGTTCGACATTTGAAGTACTTATCGAGACGAGTAAAAAATGTCTAATTAATGTGGATCCTAAAATATCAACCCTTTCGATGTAAATCAACCTTTATTATTTATGAATCTCGAATAAGCGAGTCTCTTGGTAATATATTGTTCAAAATTGCCAAGATAAGTTTATTATGAAAATGAGCGAAAACTATTACTAATATCAATAAAGATTACTTCGTAGCAGTACAAACTTTTAATAGATATTTATCCCGTACATTCATAAATAATAGTTAATTTACAACGAAAGAATTCATTTTAGGTGGCACATCTTAAATGTTCATTTCTTAGTCGTTTCGGTGAATATTATAAGGTCTTCAAATATCAAACCCTTTTTTTTTATCATCCTGTATAGAATAATTTCGGGGAAAACGGTATATTCCTTTTTTTTCTATAGATGTACATGATTTATCACATTTAAATCTAATCCTATTAAAACGCGATTTTTTAAATGAAATTTAATAAAAAAGAAGTAGACATTTTTTTGGAGTAAATAAAATAATTAAAACATCAATGATTTTTTGCTAAATTAAATTAATAACAAATTATATATATTAAAATGAATATTATCTATATAACTATGACATGTACTTATTTAAAATAATATTACTTTTGAAAAATATCTAAAAGATATACAAATATATAGAGGAACACACACACAAGTGAATGGGATATAAATTAAAAAATAAATATTTTTTCTATGTACGTAGGAAATGAAATAATATTGCACCGACTACCTTTCTCGACTCTGCATTTAATGACCAAGCGAAATGAAGCACACTAAGCTTACCGTCATACATGATTGGAACACCAGTCTCGTAGTAAATCAAAGCTGGAAAGGAGAAGACACCAATCTCGGCTGCCAATTTAGCATCGTTCGATTTGACGAATTGAATTCCGTGTTTATCTGTATCATCGTCAATCGTTTCTAATTCTTCCAATATTTCTGCGCAGGTATCGCAATCGTCATCGTCTAAGTGTAGACAAGAAAAAAACAACGACGAGATAATTTATCGCAACTATCTATCATAATTACATATATATATATATGTTACGGTCACTTCTTATTCACTTCTTATGAATGCATAGATTAACTGGTTGAAGTATGCAATTCTGTATTATCTCATACTATAACTGGTCATTTACGTTATTCCATTGAATAACTGGTTATTTCATAGATTGATAGATTTGATACATGAACGATAATAGATACATATTTTACTAACTATTAATATATTTTATATATTACAGATTTTGATAGATTTATTGGATTTGCAAGTAACGTAATAAGAATCGATTAAAAATAAGAGAAAAATGAAAATGATAAGAAAGATAAACTTACAGAAAAATACAGCAAGATGTTCTACGTCGTTAATAAGCGTTTGCAATGTTTTTCTATCAGCGCTTTCGATAACATCAGGCGTAGAGCTACGAAGATCTAAAACCCAATCTAAAATAGCTTCCTCGTGCATCATATCTCCTGTATAAAATTGACGAAATTTGTGCCTGTAAAATGCAAGAGCTGGTAGCCCAGGTAAATCGTATTCCTTCTCAATGCCTTCGTCAGATATTTTAACAAAATCTATATTTTTTTCTTCGCATTCGTCGTCAATGTTTTCTAACTCTTGCAGAATTTTTTGGCTCTTTTTGTCACCTTCCTTATCTGCGTAATAATATATATGCATATAATATAATTGTTAGTTATTATTTATATGAATGATTCTGAGGTAAAGCTTGAAAAAAGAAATACAGGCGGCCAAGAATATAAATATAATAAATTTACAAAACAACTACTCTTTTTCGAAAATAAATAAATAAATAATTTTTAATCGCTCGTGTACTTCGGGTACTCTCCTCGTATTACAAGTTAAGTATTATATTATAAAAATAAAATGCTTAATGTATACTTACAAAAGAAAACAACAACATAATCGTTCTCATCTAAAATATTTTCCAACAGCTTGGAATTAACCTCCTCGATCTTTCCTGGTATCTCTAGTGTATTTTCGTCAGTGATCCAGGAAAGCACCTCGTCCTCGTCTCCAAGATCGCCAGGATATATCAAAGGTTCTTTGTTTCTGAAGAAAGCCAGTGTAGGAAAACTTTTAATACCATATTTTTTGGCAAGGGGCAAATCTTCCGTTGTCACGAAAATGATACCAGCTTCGTCGAGCTCGTCATCGATATTTTCTAATTCTAAAAGAACGTTATCGCAGCTATCGCCTTCGTCGCAGTTTCCACCTGGTGAGAAGAATTCAATTGTCACGTATATTTCTATTATTATATAAAACAAATGTAATTAAGTTATTAATTTGACCTATGGATAAAGAAAAATGTTGTCATGGGAAATCATTTACAATCTACTTACTAAAATACACCACAACATATTCGTGTTCGCTTATGAGATCGGTCAGAATTTCATCCGTGACCTCTTCGATCGTGGCAGTGTTTTTTTGTTCGATCAACCATTCCAAAACTTCATCTTCGTTGAGAAGATCACCTTCATAAATAGCTGGGATCTTATCTTCGAAATAAACTAAAGTAGGAAGATGATCGATACCATACTCTTTCGCTTCTGCATCATTATCCATTCTAATGATAACAATGCCTTCCTTTTCGAGTTCATCGTCGATATTTTCTAATTCGTTTAAAATACGTATATCCTGCTTGTCGTCTTTGTCATCTAATATTAAACAAATTATACAATTTCATATAATATTATTAATAACGCTCAAAATATAACAGATTATACTATTGAACATAGAATACATATACAAAGTTTCTTACAAAAAAGGACAGCAAGGTATGGTGAAGTTTCAATGAGTTTTTCCATCATTTCATCCGTTACTTCAGGAATCTCAGTATGTTTTTTCTGATGTAAGAGCCATCCCAATAACTGATCTTCGTTCATTAGATCACCTACAGGGAACATAATCAAAATTGATCAATGGAAACATTCAAATGAGTTTATTGAAGTTTTACCTTCGTAAACGTGAGGTATTCTTCTTTCGAAGAAAACTAAAGTTGGAAGGTTTTCAATACCATATTCCTTGGCTTCATCTAAATCATGAATCTTAACAAAAGCTATGTTATGTTGATCACAATCATCGTCGATGTTTTCTAATTCGCCAAGCACGTTCTTACTTTTCTTTTGATCTTTGTCATCTAAAAAAGAAAAGCAAATTTTAAAAAGTGAAACATTTATCAATTTAAATTTTAATAAATATTCTTTATAGTTTTTTATTCTAACGATAATTATATAAGCGCTTGTACACGACCGTGATCAACAATTAATTACTAACAAAAAAGTACGGCTACGTGCGGCATTTTTTCAATAACCATGTCTAACATCTCGTTGGTGATGTCCTCTATTTGTTCACTCTTCTGCTGTTGTTCCAACCATTTCAATACCTTCTCCTCGTCCTCCAAATTACCCTCGTACATCGTTGGTATCCCTTTTTCGAAATAGAGCATACTTGGTATTTTTTCGATACCATATTCCTTTGCTTCTTCAGCGTTATCGATCTTCACAAAGGTAATTCCAAATTGATCACATTCGTCGTCGATGTTCTCCAATTCGTTTAAAATCCTTTGTGATTTCCGGTCGTTGTTATCATCTTATTGTAAAAACAATTAGAAAAATGTAGACACAGTAATAAATATATATATATAACATTTATAAACGTTCATTATAAAAGACTATCTTACAAAAAAGAACAGCCAAAGTTTTGCCATCTTTTATCAAACGATCTAACATCTCATCGGTAACATCTTCTATCTCATCTTTTTCTAATTGCGATAATAACCATTCTAAAATCTCATCCTCGTTTTCGACGTCACCTAAAATTATAAAAACAAAATATAACTAATTGATAGTAACCTTAAATATTTGTTATTTCTTTCTTTCATCTCACTTGATCTACCTACCGTCATAAACATTTGGAATTTGTTTTTCAAAATAAACAATCGCTGGTATAGAATCTAAACCAAATTCCTTCGCTGCTTTTTCATCGTCAATCTTAACGAATTGAATCCCATGTTTGTCCAAATCGTCATCGATCTTTTCAAGCTCGTTCAATACTTGCATCGAATCCTCGTCGCCGTGATCGTCTGTTTAAAATAGAATTCCGTTAATTATCTTCAAATATTCCATTTAAAAAATAACAAAATATATACTTACAAAATAAAACGACCAGGTTGTCGATGTTTCCAATTAAAGTGTTCAATGTTTTAGCTGTTACATCTTCGATTACATCTTCTTCATCGCCAGTACTTTTATTTGCTACTAGCCATTCCAATACGTCCTCCTCTCTGCTCAATTCGTCTATACAATCATTAGGATCAATTAAATATATTGATTTTGCACATTAAATTCATCATTTTGAACAATAGTTCAATTTTGAACTATTTTACAAGTCTAATTCACCCTTTAGTCTTGTAACTTGACTTGGAAAAGAGTGAATTTCAAGTGCAAAAGGGCTTGTTTAAAGTGCAAAACCTACATAACATTATTTTGTATAGTTAATACTTACGTTCGTAGATAATAGGTATTTGGTGCCTATAGTAAACGAGAGCCGGTAAAGGTCCGAGATTATATTCTTCAGCAAGCTGTTCATCAGCAATTTTGACAAAACCAATACCCAATTGATCAGCTTCGTCATCAATATTCTCCAATTCTTGAAGTGCCCTCAAGCATTTTTTGCAGTCTGGCTTGTCTGTCCCATTTCAAATAAGGTGATAGATTACAAATCCTATTATCCTACTTTTCATTTTACATTAAATTATTCTTTCTCTCTTGTGCCGTATTATGAAGTAGCAATCAATTTCTAAAAAAAACTATTGCAAAACGTATTTCATTGAATTTTTGAATTGATGCGAGTACAACAGAGAAAAACAAAATAAGTATATCCTTCCTAGACAGTATGCATTTATCCATGAATATTCGAGATAACTAATAACTACGACAAAAACCTACAAAAAATTGTTTTCTCGCCACTTGTTACAACCCCTTCTCTTGCCATGTATATACTAAATTTGTTTTAAATAATATACTTACATATATATATATAAAGAAAAAAAGCATAACGAAGAGAGTGCTATTATTTATAAAGCGTCATTATTTGTAAATGTGTATTTTATAGGTACTATCTACATAATCATTTAGAAAAACGGAGATGCCGAACAATAGACAAAAAGGAGACAAATGACACACCATATACAACATGTATCTAAGGTATTTTTCTTTCTAAGAAAAAATCCAATTTGTTAATATAAGCAAAATAAAATATATAACTAACAATAAAAAAAAGACGAGTGTAAGGGGGAACATCAACTAGAAGCAAGGTTTAAGTTAATATACGTAAAAGCATGTACATAACATATACATACATGTATATATAGATAAAAGCTCTAATGTAAAAGGTAAGGATTGGTAGATTTGCTTTTTAATGTGTACTTACTAGAGCCGGTGCCAGCACATCGCTGCGTATCCGGACCTATCCACATTAACACACACAAGAACGTTTCACATATATGTAATATTTACAAGTATTGTCATAATGCAACGGGTCGCAAAGCGAAACCTTCGACATTTTGATAAACTTACAAAGCTCCTAAAGAGATCTCATACTCTGTCATCGTGAATATCGCATTAGGCATGTAGCTTTGCTCGACGAGAGTCGTGATTAAATTAAATATCATTTATTAACCATTCTCATTATACAAATAATCTATGATATTGCTTACACGATAATTTAAATCATTTATCGATTGGCTGCAATATGGTTAGATCTGATAACTGATTTTTATTTAATTATACAAAAATCAGTTATTGGCAATCATCACTTTCGTCGCGCAACATTAATGATGCCAGCAGAAAAAAGTGTGTGCATTGACTTTTATTAGACAATCATTGGTAGTAAACTGTGTATGCATGTCCATATACATATATGTGTATATATACATATACATATACATATTTTCGTATTCTTTGCGATACGTTATGAGCGCACCTTGTTTATCGCTAATTAATCAAAAAAAGAGACATAGAGACAATAACGATTCATTACAGAAAGAAATAAGGAAAAACAAATACTAACAATAGGTGAGATTGAATATATGTGTATGTATCTACAGGCAATCCCAAAAGGTTTGACTCTAAATTGTTCTATGAGATTCCCTCGATACGTTTCATTATCAGAAATATCGTTCAAACGTTTTAGGGATATTCTGTATATGCTTATGGGTATATGTGTTTATATGTATGTGTGTATTTGTGTAAGGATTTATTTATAACATATAAATGAGAAGAACGACAACATTAGATATGTACAACAATATATACAGAGTTATGATAAATATTGTTTTTTTTTTCGTTTGTTTACTTTTTAGACACGTCAAGTTAAAAAAGGGAATGTGTTAAAGCGCGATACAAGGACCAGGAATATAAAAGTGAAAAAAGAATAAATAAAGAACGATATTTGCAACACGTGAAGTAAAGCTACCATCATGTTTGTTTTTCTTTTTTTTTTGTATCAAAGAATGTTTCTTTGGTAAGTATTATATCTATCGTTGGCGTCGATTTAGATACATACATATTATACATATTTATCCTTTCTACAAATATCCTTCTAAATAATATCAAATGAATAAATATCAAATTGATACATGGTAGGGGCCAAAAGTTCGTAGGTAACTTTTCAAATCAATGATTACTTTGTAATCGAAGAAATTGTTCTTCCAATATGATGCTAATTTGAAGTAGATTGAAAAAGAACAATTCGAGAAGAGGATATAAATAAAAATAGGGAGAAAAAAAACAAAAACTCACAGAAAAGAACCGCTACGAATTCAGTATCTTCGACGATTTTATCCAAAATTTTTGCATTGACTTCTTCTATCCGATCTGGTAAATCCATTGCCTCTAAACTAGTAAGAAAGTCTAAAACGTTTTCTTCGTCCATCAAGTCTCCTAAAATGATGAAATTATTTATAAGAATTTACTTAATATTATTTTTATTCAATCAATTAAAAAAAAAAGGAATGGATATTTAATCATTGTTCATTGATTGGCTATTTGTCAATTGATCCTAAATATTAGATTGGTCAATAAGTAATATAAAAAATTTTAATATAAAAAATATTAGTGTTTTTTTTTTTATTTAAATACGAAATACTAAAAAGTGTTTCAGTTAAACAGATTACTCTTGATTTTTCTATAGTATTCTTATGAATATTTCGAACAAATTATTTATAAAGAAGGGAGGGAGGAGAGGGATTTGTCGTATATTTTTGTTTTCCAATAATCAATTTTTGAAGTATTATCATTAGCGTGTAAAAAAATTTGTTCTAATCTCACCATCGTATATAATTGGTTCTTTCTCACGAAAATACGTGAGAGCGGGAAAATTTTTAATTCCATACTGTTTAGCAACTCTTTTATCGTTGATCTTGACAAAATCGACTCCAAAGTGGTCCGTGTCATCATCTATTTTTTCCAATTCGGCTAATACTTTGTCACATGTCGTACAGCTTCTCGCATCTGTAACGAATCAATTATACTATTTTATTAAAAACAATTTATAGACATATGTGCATAGATAGATAAACATATACAGTCTGTCGAATTTTAGATATTAATTAATCATTTTAGAATTGATATTGTATTCGTCAAGATTACATTTGTTGNAAAAAAAAAAAAAAAAAAAAAAAGAAATTACTAATACCCGTCATTTTTATATAAATGTAAAAACCATTTAAAATTCCTCAATTCTACTTATATAAACGAATCGAATATTTCTTTTTCTCGAAATTATTTTACACACACACACACACACATTTCAGGTTAAATTTAAATTAATGGAATAAAAATTGACCTTTCCTTTGAAATTTATTCAAATTTTGCAATTAGTCGAAAGGATAAGAATTGCAATTAAATAAAAAGAAAAAGAAAAAGTAAAAGAAGAAGAAGAAGAAGTTGAGATAAAACGAAGGAATGAACGTGTTATATTTTTTTTTTTTGGATTTTGTGGGTTGAAACAAAGAGAAAAAAATAAAAAGAGGGGGGGACGTTCATTGTTATGCATATAATCAAACTATATAGTTGTTCACTCACACCCCTTCTCTTTCTCTCTTTCTTTTTCTCTCTTTCTATCTCACATTTTTTTTTCTTTTTCCTTCGAAGCTCTTAATTAACGCAAAACCTGAATATTCATTTCATACCACCCCACAGGATTCGAGGATGACCATCGGCTTTTCTCATCGCAAATTGAAGCGCTTTTAACAAAGAATCAAAAGCCGGAAGGCATCACCAATCAAAGTACGCCCAATTGACTCTTTCTCCCCCGAGTGTTTGCGCGATTTTAGATTTCAATGCTCCGAACCATTCCCACCACCACCACCACCACCATCATCCATTCAATTTCTCTTAAAACACGACGACCATGTAAAACATTGTTTTTCAATATCCTTCTTTATCGTATTTCCCGCGTTATCTGTTTAACGTTTGTCTAACTTTTTTCAAGTAGTTAAGCTTTTTCAGATATATAAATGTAATTATAATTCAATTATAATATAAACTCTTTCTTTCAAATGGGTTATATGATTTAAATTTTCACACTTAATGATAATGAGATATAAACAAATTTATATATATATTATATAATTTTTTATCTATCGATAAATAACATTATTTTTTCTCTTTCATAATAACGATAATTATATAATTTTTTTTCTTTTTTTTTTTTTTATTATCGCCTTATCGTATTCAAGAACGTCTCGAGCTTCAGGTTCATTGAAAATTCAGTCCGCACTCTTGCATTTTATGTTTTTCACCAGAGTCTCTTGGCAGACTTGTCCGAGCTCTTTGCCGGCTCTATTTGCGGTGTCGGCTGACCGTGCTTTAAGCGAGTATTCGGTTACAATTGTTGAATATGGAACGTTTTACAATTAATTGGCATAAATAGGTTAAACAATACTTTACACAAGCTACTCTAGACATTATATGTATATGAATAATGATAATAATAAAGAATCATATTTTTCTTATAGAATTACGACTACTTTTGTTTTTTGCATTATTTCAGAAAAAGTATTTCTCATCATTAGGAAGTCACATTATAGTTTTTCATAAATGGATTAATCGTATCTCCAGTATATTAAGAAAAGTTTCTATTCGTCCGGAAATTGTGTCATAATTATTCGACGTATTAATCCAACTTTCAAATAATTACAACAAATTATGGGTACTGTATCATAATAAAGCAACAAAATTATACAGAAACAAATGAAATTTGACATATATAACAATTTGTATTTTAGATGATTCAGATTCTTAAGAACAAAATTCATGGCTGCCATTTGTAAAACAGAAAAACCTTATTGATGTGGCTTATTGTTAAGATTCGTTAAGAAAGGCATAGAAAATTGAAGGAAAAATAAAAAAAAGAAAAAAAGAAAGAAAAAAAATATGAGAGAATAGAAAAAATGCGATAGCAATAAGATTGTTTGCTTAGCAATAGGCAAATGGAAAAAGGAAAAAAAGAAAAAAAAGAAAAAAAAAAGAAAAAAAAGAAAAAGATAGCCCCTGAGGCGGCACGAGACGATGAGAGCGGGAGAACGTGCCAGCTGGAAATAGGTTCGACGTGAGAGCTCGTGGTCCGGGTCCTCCTCCTCTACGTATACATGCGTATAAGTGCGTTAGAAGACATCGTCGACGAACCGCGACGATTTGTTGCCCGGGCTTCTACACGAAGCTTTTTCCTTCATTTACTCAGCTTCGTCCTTTTTTTTCTTTCCTTTTCTTTTTTTCCCCTTCTTCTTCCGTAGAAGATTATATAGCAAGTTTCTTCATTATCTTTTCATCTCTCTTCTTTTCATCCGACCACGTGATCAGCCAATACCTCAAAGTACGAATGGATCATCGAAATTCGTAGACACACAGTAGTGGTGGTGGTGGTGGTAGTAGTAGTAGTAGTAGTAGTAGTCAAGCTTTCCTGATTAGTAGGGTAGCAGGAAAGAGGGAGAAAGAAAGATAGATAAAAAGATAGACAGAAAGATTGTGAGAGAGAAAGAGAGAGAGGCTTGGAGGCAAAAGCCAAAATAACTCGAACGGGTTCTAAATGCGGCAGAGTGCCGGCCTTGCTACAGCGCCTTTAAGAATCAAGTACCACTCTAGAATGATGATTCCTATATACGAAATTCATAGGTTTTTCTTTCCAATCCTAATTTCAGTATATATGTTAACAGATGTTAAGTTATTACTTATTTCATATGTTTGATTAAGATGTTCTCATTAGATTGCATTAAGAATTTTCCATTTTAATTAGTTTCATACGTACGTTCTTCCTTCTTTTGAAAAGAAATAAACTCATTCATTGATCGAGATTAGACTATAATTTTGGTGTATTTTTTTTTCTTTTTTTTTTTTAATTTACTATCGTCTTTCGTTTAAACTTGATGAATTTAGAGCAACATCGAGCACGTGTGTGTGCTACCCCTGCATAATACATTATCCCCTACCTTCTTTCAGCTTATTACAATACTTAAAACGCGCGTAGGTACGAGAGTTTCTCTCCCATTGGGTGGATAAACTTGGCAGAAACAGCGAATTCGTATCTGTTATATCACACAGGAGAATTGCCTTGATGAGTCTATAGAGGGAAGGTCATAATTCCTTCTTAGATCACTAATAGTGATCATGAATTAAAGACAGTAAACTGTCCTAAATGCGTTCGTTAGTTAAAGCATGTATTAACATTTTCTACCGTCCCTACATCTCTTGATACAAGTATCAAGTGCCAAGTCAATGTGAAGTCGCTGAACCAAATGATATGTAACCTTTGATGGAGTTCATTATGTCGTGTATAGAGAAACGTCATGGAAGTATTCAAATATGTTTTTTTATAAGAGTACAATCAATAACTATTATCTTTAATATAAATTCAATTATTTTCAAGCGATTTCATCAAAATTCATAGTTATATAATGTTTTATATGAGCAAATAGTATTGACTGAAAAAATAATATAAAAGTAAATTTACTAAAAGTCACATGCAAACGTCCACGTGGTTTACTAATATAACACTTTATATATATTTCAATTTCGATCAATATTATATATTTTTAATTTTTATTAATAGAAAAAAAAGAGTTATGAACAAATTTTTGTAGTATAATATGATATTATTCCTCTTGTATAGATATTAATATTTGTTTATTTAATAATATAATACAAATTATCTAGGTATAAAGAAAAGAGAAATAACAGTTAACACAATGTAACATGATCACCAGTAGTAACCTATAAGTAGAACCGACCTGGCGGTTCCTTTTTGATTAGAATAAGTTTTAAATAAGTTTTGTAAGGTGGATCAATATTCGTAAGCCTCCGACATTATCATATTATTTCGTAAGATCTTTCTATCAGCTCGCTGATAGTGTTTGCAACCACCGAACAGATTCTTCCTTTATTAATGTATTACGTGTATGCATGCTAAAACGTAAGCTATGTGCGTAAAAGACAAGACAAGATTCTATTTTCCGCCCCCTACATAATGTTCTTAGCTTGTATTCGTAACAATGTAATTACGATTACGTTAACGTTTATGCAATAAGATACGAAGAGAAGAGTATAATATTCTTGAAATCCTTCCAATAAATTCTCTTCCTATCGTTTACGTCAGCGCATCGCTATCCTGCACAACAGTATTATAAAGACTCGTGTGTTATGTTCACGATTACGAGCGATGAATGATCATTCGAGGTAGTTTACTTGAGAACGGCATGGCCTTATTCTAAATAAACGTAAGAAAATCTCCATTGTAAACTGGCTACAAAAATCTAATTAATTCAAATATGGAAATGTGTATATATGTATGTATATCATTTTTAAGACGATTTATCAAAAGCATTTACACACTTTTATTTTTAAAACAATGCGAGCCAATAGAAATTCTTTCTCTCTCTTTCTCTCTCTCTCACTCTCTCTCTCTCTCTCTCTCTCTCTCTCTCTCTCTCTCTCTGTCTCTCTTATCTAACACACAAAAAAGTAAAAACACTATGAATCATCGTATAAGATAAACGTATAGGTGTCTAGAAGAAGAACGTTAGTTAAGTTTGATCAAAATTAAAATGAAAAAATCTAAAAAACAATGAATTATTCGCTAGAACAATTTGAAAAGAAGGTGTTGTAACATAAGGCATCTTCTTCAGTTTAAATAATAAATAATCCACTTTGAAGTAATAAATAATAATGGAAATAATCGAATGAAATATAACATAGGATTTTATTCTAGACACTCATTGAAATATGTATTGAGGATGATGATATATATGTGTATATATATATATAGTTGAAACAATAGTTGATTACGCTTACACCAAAACACCGCAACAAAATCCTTCTCGTTAAGGATTCTCTCGAGTTGTTTGGCAGTGACTTCTTCGATCACAGATTCCCCGTCCTTGCTAGCACCTAAGGTCCTACCACCACCCCGAGACCCTGAAGAATCGTCTTGTTTCGTCCTTGAGGCGGCGTCAACGCGACCGATCGAGGCCGTTATTGCGAGGAAGACGGTCAAAGTGGTTAACATCGTTTTTAAGGATATAAAGGAGGAGAGGGAGGAGCTCGAACCGATGCTATTCCGCCTTCTTCTTCGCCAGCACCAACACCACCGACCGAATCTTACCGTCGAACCGTCGTTCCCCGTTGACATCGTCGCACTGACTAACACGCCGCAGCTATTTTTGAGTTTTTGGACAGCGGTTTTGCCACCGTTACGATCACTATACAACAACGAAGACGACGACGACGACGACGACGACGACGACGACGAGGATCAAGAGGACCAACATAAGACATTGCAGCAATGTTTAAAAGAAAAACGACACGCACACATACATACAAGCTTTTCTATTATCATCTTGTGTCTACCGGATTCCTTTATAGTTTCCTTCCGTTTTATCTTATTGGATTCAATATTCAAAAATAGCTATGGATTGTCTGCAATTTAAATGGAATGCTTTTAGAGACCCTAAGATTTTATCATTAATATTTTTTAACGTTTGATAAAGATCATTTTGTTTCATACTTTTTCAGAGTCATATTTTGATTAGATATTATTCTTAGAATATAAAATAGATTGAAAATTATATTTAGGTTTATGCATGTTATATATTATGTGGTGGCACGCATTAGAAATTTATATTCTTATTGTAAATATAGAATTAATTGTGGTTTTTTTTTCTAATCAAATTTCATTAGGAAGTTTGAAATGTACAATTATATTGTAACAATCATATAAATTAGATCAGTGGCATAAACGAGGTAAATTAAAGAATAATTGTAGGACAGAGAAATAATTATTTGTATATTTATGCGCGCGCGCGAATAAGTTTTTGATTCTAGTAGAATTATACTGAAAAATACTTTACAAATTGCAAGTTCGATGTTTTTCGGTCTCTAAACTCTAGCCGTTATTAATACCACGATATAAAAATACTATGAGATGTGACGTCAGGAACATCTCGATTATATTGGCATTTGATACTATAACTTCGTAGATACAAATACGGTATGGGAAAGATTTCACGATAGTTTTTATATTTTATTGATCACTTTTCTTTTTAGACTTTAAACATTTATATAAAAGAAATATTGGGGGGAAACACAATATACTTTATTATATTTATTATAATTGTTAGATTACATATATACGATACATCCTTGGTGACATTACATGTGAATAAATCTGTACATTTCATTCTTATTTATATATAAATAGAAACAATAGATAATATAACAATCTTATTAATGCTTAATACAAGCATTGGTAAAAAATAGATTACAAAATTATAAACAATAGAGTAAAGTAATAATTTATATACTCTACATTTGTTTACAGAATTATGTTGACGTTTTATCATCGGCCGATGTATCAATATTTTTATCTTCACTTGACGTTTGGACATTATCTGTAGTATTCGATGACGTGGTAGCCTATTAAATAATCATTAAATATTAATACAAGTCAATTTTATATATATATATATTTATATATAAATTTGATTAAATCAATAAATACTTGAGAAAGACTAGACAAAGAAGATGATCTTAAATGTCGATTTTGAATAACGTCTGGAACTGGAGCCGATGGTTCACCATAAGTTTCATGAAGAACTTCCAACCTCGTACTAAGAGCAGAACCTCTTCTACTAGTAGCATTCATTTTGTTCATTAGCCACTGGGCTTGTTCTTCCAAACGTTTTAATCTGTCAGCTCGCGCAATCAAAACTCGTTCAGGTGTGTTAGCCAAATCTAACTCTGGTTTTGATTCTTTTAGCACGTTCTCAGAATCTTTTGAGTTGAAATTCATCATCGAGTTATTATCAGTCTCGTTAGAATTATCTACTGATTTCAATGATTCATCTTCGTTAATATTCGTTATAGATGAATTATCTGTTGTCGAGTTTATTTCATTTGAATCATTTTTTAGGGCTGGTGTAAAAAGTTGATTGGGTGAATTATTTCTAGCTACAGGAAATGGTCCAATAGAAAATATTGGCGTGGAACTAGATGCATTTAATCTAGTATTATCATTAGATATATTTTCAATTATTATCGATTCCTCGATAGAATAAGAATTTTCTTGAGTATTGGAAATATCTTCTAAGCCTAACTTTGAATTACTAGTTGATGATATTTCTTCGTCAGCTTTGATATTGTTACAAATCTCCAATATATTTGAATCAGATGTAGAACAGCACGATTGAATATCTCTATTCTCTTTCGTTTCATTATTACTAGGACAATCCGTCCGAATCGATGGGTCGTTGTTATTATCCTGATGATTATTTTCCGACCTTACGTTATCAACAAAACGCATAAATGGCAATGAAATATTTTCTCTAGAATTAAATTCATCGCTACTTGATTCCGTATCATCGTCTATTCTTATAAGATTTCTTATTACAGTAGTTAAGGCTTGATCTAAGGGATCCAAAGGTTGTTGTAAAACTTCTGAGACGAGCTGTAGACAAAAATAAATATCCTTAGATATTTCAAGAATTAACATCAATTTTGATTAACGAAAAGAAACAACAAATTTCTACGTACATCTGATTCTTGAGTATTTGTAGGCTCTACCGATGATGTTGTATCCACAATCTTAATCTCATCAAATTCAGTCTCTTTTTCTGCTACAGGTACTTGCGTTGTTAAAGCAATGGAAGAACTCGCTTCTGGTAATCCAATATCGACAGGTTGTTCCAATTCTACAGTTGACATCGTTGAAGTTTTCGGACTTTCCTACGAATTAAAAATAATCAAATTTATAAGTTAAATATTTGACTATTGTTAATATAAAAACTTTGTTGAGATTTCATATAACAAAATAATTGTTATAAACCTTTCTGGTTCTTCTTGTTAGACCCATTCGGACCCTGTCTTCAACAGTTTCATCTTCCTCGTCGGTATCGTCACCTCGTTCATCGCTGAAGCCACTCTCAGCACTACGTTCAAATATATAATTAACGTATGAAAGTTAAAATGAACAAAAATGTGTAATTTCATTTACCTGTTATTGACGGAATCGTGTACAGAAAGCATTTTCCTTGCAGCAAATTCACGACGTAAACTTCGCCATTCTAATTCAGTGTTAGTATTTTTCTGTCTCGCTGATTCCCACTTTTCTCTGCAATATTCCAATTCCAATTTCAATTCTTGTAACATTTTTCGTTTTTGTTGTAACTCGTATCTAAGGATTTTCTCGTGTGTATGCAATTGCTGATGTTGAGCTTGCATTCGACCAACAATGTTCCATGTTTTGCTTAATTCAGCAGTTACATCCGAAAGTCTTTTTTCCTGTTAATATTTCATTCAAATATTTATTCGAAATAATAAATATTATGATTAATAGTATATATATTATAGTGTCTATGTGTTACGGGAAATATATTACTACTATTATAACTAATAAATAAAAACAAGTTTCGGGCATTATATATAATGTTATTTTACAAAATGTCCAGAGCATTTTGATCAATTTACAAGATTTACTTCAGTTGGCGGTTTTTAGAGCACGGGGGAAAGGGGAGTTTTCAATTTTCATGTTGTTTGTTTCACTTATACGAGATTAAAAACACTTCCCTCCTCCTCCTCGTGTTCTAAACACTGCCAACTGAAGCACATTCTATAGATTGACCGAAACCCTCTGGGCATTCTATAGAATGACCGAGCAATCTGTGAAATACCTGCTCATTATACGCATTGCCCGTTTTACGTGGGCATTCTATAAAATGCCGTTAACATATATAATTACCTGTTCTCCTAGTTTGCTTTCCAAATGCGTGTTCAATTGTTTCATTCGATTCATTTCTTTTTCCAAATGTTTCTTTTCCAGAATTAATTCCTTCAAGTGAATATAAGTTTTACTAACAGATATCACCAATTTTGGGCCACTAGGTGTGTCAACAGATTTATAACAACTGTTGGAATCCGAAGAAGACGTTGCCGATGCATTTTGTGAAGCAGCAGCGTGACAACTTAACAACTCCAACAAAACGCGCCATACCTTCGTATCAACAAATTACACAAAAATTTAAAATATGTAACTAGAAAAATTATTTACAAATTCATTAGTTATATATATGTATTATGTATTATGTTCGATGCCTAAGAAAAACTCTCCAAAAAGTCTCATTTCTGACTTCGTCTGAAGGCTCTTCACATTCATAGTAATGCCGAGGATTTACTAGTAATGTCTGATTTCCGGCTTTGACAGTAACATAAGTGTGTGTGTGTGTGTGTGTGTGTGCATAATTTTAAAAACCTTTGGTAAGTTATGAGCTATTTCTTCATGCTGTTGATCATCCTCGTTACGTTTTTGTAATCCTTTATTACCATCAACTTGTTCTACCAAATCTAACAAGAGTTTTGGAAGTGCTGCAGCCTCTGTGCAATTATCTCTTGCTATGTCAGTTATGAGATCACGATTTTCCTATATAATAGAACATGATAAATATATAATTATGATCACATTATAAAAGAAAAGGAAAAGCAATAGTACCTGTAATAATTGTGATAATCTATCCAAGTCCATGTCAGCGGAAGAAGCTCCCAAAAGCATTTGAGTGAACAAACTGTTGATTAGCGACATTTGATTTTGAAGATCTCTACAGTCTGCTTTGGTTAAACCTAATTGAGATTCTAGGTTTGAGATCTCAGTATCTTGGGCGTCAATCTAATTAAAAGAAAAATATTAAAGCATTTAAGAAGAAATAATAAAAACATTGATCGAATTTACCTTCTCTTCTGCTTTTCTGAGATCTTCTTCTAAACCTTCGCGCTCCTTTGAGGAATGTTTCAGGTTTTCCTTAACATCGATAAGTTCTTTAATAGCGGTATCCTTTAATTCAGTTATTACTCTTAATCTTTCATTGTACAAACTCTTCAAACTGTTGATACTTTCCAATTGACGTTCACATTCTGCACTAACGTCATCGGTATCCAAAAAAGTTCTGTCATTTAATCGTGCCAGATTACGTGCTAAATAATCTTTCAATTCATTAGCACGATGTTCACGCGTGTTCAAAGTATCTCTCGTCTTGTTCGTAACGTCGGTTAAACAACGAATGATATATCGGTGTTGTTCGGGTTCACTTTCGAGTTGATATCGAAGATCATCCACCTTCTCTATTTGGAAACGAATATTGTTTCGTAATTCATCAGAAACCTATAGTACAAATTCAGTATATATCAAGTTAAGAAAATATAATCTTTAGATCAATTATAATCTAACTTCAAACATATGAGTATATTATTGTATTTACCTTTAAAATACTACTGAGTCGTTGAACCTCGATACGTCTAAGCAATATTTCATTGTCATCCGAATCTTCATCGATAGATTTAGATCTCTTATTACTTCTATTATCACAAATCACAGTATTATCATTCTGATGACTAGATTGAGTTGATCTCAAGAGATCAAGGACCCTAGATGTCTCAGAATGAGCTTCCTTTTCTGCTTCTAATTCTTGCCTAAGTCTTTCCATTTCAGATGATACTGCAGCAATAGCTCTCTGTCTTGCTTCTCTCTTCAATATTAATTCTTTCTTGAATAAATCCATACCGATAGTACGATCTGTCGTAGAATCTTCAGAAATCTCGTTCGATTGTGTAGAGTCTGTAATTACGAATTCTTCTACGTCAACAACATTTTTGCTCGGTAATTCATTAAAAACTTACCAATATCATCTTTTGCAATAGTCTCCTCAGTATTTTTCATATCAGTCTTCATAGCTTCCTTCAGTCTTTGAATCTCGTTCAGTGCTTCTTCCAAAGTCTTCATATGTTTCTTTTTATCAGATATTTCCTCGACTAGCTGTGCCTTCAAATTCCCAACTTTCTCATTCTCCATATCTTTAATCTGTTCATTCTCTGTAATAACCCTTTTCAATTCTCCTTCTAAACTTGAGATCCGAGCTTCGGCAGTGTCTTTTTCTGACTGAAACGAGGTTATTTCCTTCACCATGTTTTCCATTTCGTTTTTAGATAAATCGAAGTCTTTTAGAAGCTTCTCATGCTGATTTCTACGTTCTTTTAAGCTGCATTCTAAATGTTCGCATTGCTCTCTCAAGATCTATGTTAGGGAATATAAAGCATTTTTTGTAATATTTTGTTAAAAAAGAAATCAACAAAATCCATGAATAACCATGCGCGAGAGAATAAATATTAGTAAGTAGAATAGTTATATTTCTATTTATATGATTATTAAGGTTAGTATCATTTTATTGTAGGAAACAAATGTGTTACTTGGAATGTTTCTAAAATGAAAATAAAAAGAAGAATTAATAAAGTTTTACTACAAAAAAAAAAAGCAATCAGTAAAAGCCAAATCTCGAAATCTCTTTCAAATCTAAAGAGATTTGAAAAAGAAATGATATGTACCTCATAATCCTTACATAACTTTTCAGTATATTTTTTTTGTTCCGCGATATTCGCATTTAATCTTTCGTTCGTATTTTGATATTCGACTTTGTCAGCCTTAAGTGCACGTAATTCTTCGAATAATTGAATCATTTCGTCGTCAGTCAATCTTTCGGCGTGGCCCTGATCATGTTTTTCGTACGATCTCGTCTTTTTCTCGAAGATTTTATCCGAATTCGTATTACAAGGTACCTTTGTAAATAAATTTTTTTAGTCAGAAGATTCTTATGAAATAAAATAAATGATTGAAGTAAAATTAGATAAAAGATACTTGCCCCTCTAATTTCATTATTCCGTACGGTCATTTCTCCTTCTTGAGAATTAGTTGAGTGTTCCCTATAATATCGATTAATTCGTGAAAATTGTTCTGAACTATGCGATTCATTAGATTTATCTACTTCTACGCGAGGTACTCTATCCTGAAAGATATTTTTCTGTTGATTTCGAAAAACATTAGATCTTTCAGATACAACGCTTTCTAGCCTATCGATACGACGTTCGAGTTTTATTCTCGAGTCATTCTCTTCTTCGGGCTCTCCTTTTGTTTCCTGGCTCGTAAGTTTTTTCCTCGAAAGAATATTAGACGAAGTTAATTCGCTATTATTGGAAATTAATTTCTGTGAATTTTTTTCCCTTTGTAATTCCAGATAGAGCCCCTCCAATTGTGCCAACGCTGTGGTATGAGCATTAGCCAATTGTTGATTAGCCTTAGCTAATTGTAAAATAATCTGTGAAAGCTCCATATTTTCGCGATGCTGTAACCTCAAGGAAGAATTGCTAGCTTCTCCAACTGCTTTCCAATCTGTGGTTCGTGTAACGTAAGCCATCTGTAAATTGAACAAATGAATAAGAACACATCAAAAATGATGTCTACGATAAAAAATGATTAATCCGAAGAATTATACGACTGTGACTCATTGTCAGAAGTATTTTCCAAGTAAGTACGTAGAAAAACGGTGTTCTAGTGTTTAGTTTTTGGACATGAGCCAACTCGGACCCAGCTATGGCGGATCAGAATGAGAAGCACGTGCAAACATAACAATGATATTGCAATTAAATATGTAATTGCTATTTATTCTTGATATTAATACATGCTGAGATTTAATTATAATAATGCTCGATTTAGAAATCGTTAAAAATAAATAAATTCATAAATCAATGTGAAATGAATGTCAAGCATTTCCAAAGCTATTGTCGATAAAAATAATTGAAATGATTGGATAACCTGTGCTCGAGGTTCTCCAGTAACGTTGTAACCCGTAGATCTCAAACTATCTTCATTTGCACCATCAACACAATGAAGAATATTATCTTCGGCGAAGTTAACTTCGATCGGATTTTCAGTGTTCCTTGCTCTCAAAGGAATCGATGATGCAGAAGAAGATGGCAAAATATTACTAGTGTTTGCAGCACCCATATCCGCTTAATATAGTATTCTTGTCGATGACGAAATGCAACAACTTTGGACTTTGGGAAATAATAGAAGCTACTTTTCGACGAAACTATCTGAAATATTTATCTGAAATTATTGCAACACATAACATATTTGATTTTCATTTTAAAAATAGAATATCCTTAGGTAAATTCCACGAATATGAGTTCGATTTATTAATATTTTGTTTTTTCATTTCTAGCATTATATTTAATGACGTAGAAAAAGAAGAAAAAATAGATAGAAAGATAGGAAGAAAGAATGGAGAAGGGCCAAGAGATCAAGATCTGAATAAAAGGATCGTTTAAATGAAAGCAGAGCGAGCGATAATAATACTGAGCTGGTGCAAAGCCATGTATTGGCATCGCAGAAAAGGAGAACAACAATATGTCACTAAGTAATTTAACTGATAATCGATCTAATCAACATTTGTACGATCTTATGATCGCAGGTAACAAAGAACTGCGGAGAGATGTTAGAAAATGTACGATATATGTATGCATATATATCGTATACATACGATGTAGCAACAAGATTGCTCATCGTTTAAACAATTTGTATAAAATCCTTCTCCTTGTGTCTAGATTATCACGTCGAAAACATCCAACAATATAAACTGTATAAGAATCTTTCAAATACGAAGCGTCATGCGAGTACATCTAAGAATAGCTTGATTCACGTTTGAAAACAATGATCAAATGAAATATTTTATTGAAACAATTGAAAACAAAGCGATCACGGTAAGTTCGTATGAATCTTATCGTAAAATCGCATTTAATCGATTATGCTAATAACTATGTAGACTGCTTAGAGCTATTTCAATTTATATTACCAATCACATTGTATTACTTCATTTTATTTCATTTAGAATTGATAATTTTGTTGCTTAAAACTGATCTTTCGATTTATTAAAATGATTTATGTAAAAACATTTGGAAAAAATTGTTAATAATATTTCCAACTCTTTAAATTTAGAACCAATTGGAAAAATACATGAGCAAAGCATTAAGTATTACCGACTGAACAATCGGTTAGAAGTTATTGGCTTAGAAAGCAAAGAAGCTTGATCTCCAAGTGCGCCAGTAAAAGAGCTTTTTTTAGCCTGAATTTGGCTCGGTTCTTAGACATAGACAGAGCAAGAGAGAAAGAGAAAGAGAATCCTACCTGTGGGTGAAAAAGAGAAGCTTCGAAACTACTATAAAACGCGATTGTTCTACCTGAGAACAATGAGCAGCTTTTGAAGAGAACAAAAAATGATTGTTTCGCGATAAGAAAGATTTAAAAAAAAAAAAAAACATATCAACACGACACGTGTAGGAAGGTATAAAAATGATTGAAAACTTAATGTCTTTCATTTTATCGAGAACAAATAAACAAGCTGTTTTATTTTATTTGAATTGTTATATTACAGATCTGGTTGGAAAATTGTATGTACAAAAATACTTTTGTCAAGAACGACGGTCAGTGAACGCGAGTACAAAGAAGGATTAAAGAAAGACACAGAGTTAGTCACAGAAACCTTGAATTAGAGAGTTAACGTATAGATATAGAATTTAAGAACAAACGGATGTATAAATTCGTCGAGTTTATTTTATTATATATTGTTATATTTTAAATAAATAGAATCACCGAAGATATCTATGTAGAATGTTAAAAAAGAATATAAAAACTTTTTGTTCGAAGATAATCTTTGTATTTCATACAGAAATATAATTTTATTTTGTTCTTTTTCAGGTAAAGTAGATGATAAAAGCAATATAAGAAACAGAGGATTACAGATAGATAATAAAAAAAAGAAGAAAGGATCTAAGAGAATAAGTTATAGTGATACATTAAGCTTTCACAGAGTTGGATTTTGTTAGGATCTACTCACTACTGGTCACCCGATTAGTTAGCTACGTGTATTCGGCTTATTTGAGATCAAGAGCAATGACTACCGTTGTCGCTGGTAGCCAGCGACTTACTTCTCTAAAAATACCATTTCGAAAGACCGCGTGCGCTTTGCATGTCGACAAACGCGCAGGAAATCATTGCGCAGTCGCGATAGAAAATTCCATATGTAAACGTTTTAACAAAAACAAGAAGAAAATGTATATAGTTATGTCTTTATTTATGGATACTGTATTGCTCTCATGACGAAGAATTCAGTACGTCGAATGATATTGATCAAACAGTATTTTTCTTTTCTCTATTTTTTTTTTTTTTATCACAAAATTTCTTCTTTATTTATTAAAAAAACACAACATATATAATATTATATATTTTAATTATTATTTACTTCATTTAAAGGTTATTATAATATTTGTAAAATACAGTATCATCTTTAGATTTACATAGAGATACATGAACTCGTTATATTCTTCCAAATAAAAATGAACAACTGAAATAAATGTATACAGAGGATTAACATAAGGAATTGTTTTTGGGATGAAAGCTAGAAAAAGAATTCACAAAAAAAGGTTTAGATAAATTAATTAATAAATAAAATGAAATTAGTTAAATTCTTGTACAGTAACTAATAGTCGACAAGTAAAATCAATCTACATTGTAAATGTATACCGACCAATAAACGTTCGTTCATAGGGTCAATAGAAAGGGAAGGAAGGATTCAGCGCCGTCTATGAAACGTTGGATGAAGTCAAACGTAACGATAGATTTGGTTTTTAGTCGAAGGACTTGAAGAAATCGAACTCGGAAGCAAAGATTTTCCCTCGCAAAAGAGAGATTCAAACATTGGCGCCATAAGAGTGAGCGAGGTGGCGCTGTAGTTTAGTTTAAGCGATGAAGGAGTGGGGGCTTAAGTGGCGCCGCCGGCTCGTCTCCTCGCACACGCGCTTCAGTGCCGTAGCGATCGTTTTGAGGGAAGGATTGTATTCTAGTCGTCCTCGAAATCGCGAATGCGTCCAAACGTCCGTGAGTCCTCTTGGCGGGTCTTTGCTCGAGACAACATAGAAGGGGTTCAAGAGCAACAAGGAAAGCGAAGAAAAAGAAGCTGACGTTTTGTATAAATCCAAGGAATTAAAATCAAATAAGTCGGTGAGAAGAAGAAAAGGAAATCAAATATCAAGGTTAAAAAAAGAGAGATTACGTACAGAAGGAAATTAGATTATTTTTTCAAAAGGGGAAATAAGAGAAGGAAGAAGAAAAAAGGAAGGAAAAGTAGATACCTGCTAGGGGCACCAATAAGGATCTCATTGTTTGCTTGGTGTTACCACGCGTATAATATACATATATCCTGATTAACGAATTCAATTTGGCTGGTGCGTTTGCAGACACGAGACTGCCTGTCCTAAGGCGGACGTTTCGAAGGTGAGTGCACCGAGGACAATGCGTCGGCGCGATCAAGCACGCGGTTATCTCTCTCTCATATATACATCTATATATATTGCGTGTCAAAAGAAATTATATTATTTTATTTCGCGTTTCAATTTGTGTACTTTGCTTTTCCTGTTATTCATCATCAACGTCTACGACTTGGGCATTTTATCGATGCGTTTTCTTTTTCCTCTTTCTCTCTCGCTCTTCCTTTTTGTCCCCTCTATCTTCCGTCGATACGATCCGCGTTTGAGCGAGCTATCTGATAAATATTTTATCTCTATATGAATAAGAGAAATCGCGCTCGATGTCTAGGCGACGCTTTTCTCCTTTTTTTTCTCCCTCTTATTCTTCCTATAAATATTGAAATCCTTAACAGTGACGTAGCAAAGTTTTTTTTTTACATTAATGCAACTTTTATTATTTTTCTCCTCATTCTTTTTCTCTCTCTCTCTCTCTCTCTCTCTCTCTCTCTCTATCTATATATATATATATACATAACATTTACTTTGCAAAGTATGTACATAGAAAGAGTATACGCATGCATACAAAAAACGTAAGCTGCGAATATGTGTTGCCTAGCCTTCTGCGTGAAACGTACTTCGATCTTTGTCGAACACTCGTGTCGTTATACGTTATGTCATCGACAACCGTGTATATGGACGTTGGATATTTTTATTTTCATATATTTCTAAATTAATATACATATACATTTCCTTTTTTTTTATTTTATTTAAGCTCTATTTATTCAGAGTGTTACCATGTTGCGTTCAATGATTTTTTCCTGTGAAAATGCACATATATACACACATGCATACACACACGCGCACACGAACATGTTCATAGAAAGCGAGAAAGAGAGAGAGAGAGAGGGAGATAAATGAATGTAAGAAAAGGGTCAATCTCTATCTCTGTAATTCGTGTTAGTGTGTTCATTTTGTTTAGACGAAAGATGTTAGAGTAGGTAAGGTCGTTTTGACTTAATGAGAAGGTAAAGATACTCTCTTTTTCTCTCTCTCTCTCCTTCCTTTGCCGATGTTCATCGCATCGGCTTCCTAAGTACACCTAACGGAAGACCCTCCAGTGTGTGACCTTGATCGGTGAGCCAGCATAGCAGCATGTCCGAACAACGCGCGTCGATAATTCGTGTCGTGCGTTCTCCGTCTCTTCGCGTTCTTTCTCTCTCTCCACTTTTCGTTTTCCACCTATCTCTGTCTACCTTTTCCAGGTCATTAATGTGTATATAATCACTCGTGTGGGACTAACATATTTCTTATTTTCTTCATTAATATGTATATGCATACGTGGATGGGTGTGTTAACTTATGCATTTCTAATAGACATTTGCTTTTTAATTTCTCAAGTTTCTCTATATCTTCCTCCTTTGTGTATATTTCGTAATGATTAATGTCAATTTTCTAAGAGTTATGAATCATATTCGTAAGAAACGTTCGATTTGTTTCTTTTATCAAGGTAAACAATTTTTTGTAAAACATTTATCTGTGTGTGTAGAAATATATTAATAATATTCTTCTTTTTCAATGTATAAAAATGAAATTATGGATATATTTTTTTATTTTCTAAATTCTATTAGTAAGTCTTTCATACTGAAGACATTATTGCATAAAGTAGGTAACTTAACTAGCTTCACAGATTACGTTCTTCGTACTTAGAGTTTCTATCCAACGACGAGAGGATACACGAAGGATTAGGATCGTAACCGAGTTAATATCGATTCGACCGTTTCTCAATAACGTCGTTGCACTAAAGTGAACCTCCGTTGGTCTCGAACGAAACGCAAATAATATCCTTCGGCTCATATTCATACGACGTTGATTTTTCTACAATTTTTGGTTTTTTCTTTTTTTTTTTTTTTTCATTTAAATCATTTGTTTCTTGTTATTCATCGATTTATTAGCATAACATCGTAAATAGATTAATTAACATAAATATAAAATGTTGCTTATTAAAATTAATAAATCATGTAATCGCTTAGAAATTCACTTTGGTTTTGCGTGTAACGTAAAAGATATTTGCGTCAGAAGGTAAGATGGATGATCGGAGTGGTCGAGTAACAGGTGTAGAGAAGTCAAACGTGTCAAGATAATTCTATCCATCTATGAGGAAAGTACCTGTATGATTCATAGAATTTATTTAGCAATGCTTCTAAGTATCAATTTATAAATAATAATAATTGTATATTCTATATAGTCTATGGTCTTTTTGGTCTATTTGTTCAAAAGAAACAAATATTTGTAGGATGTAGTTTCAATCGGTTACGCAAGAAATACATATAAATACATAAATAATGATTATTTTGACAAAATAGCAGATATGTCGCGGTAAGACGATTACAAAATTTTGAAGAGGCAATCGCGTGTTTTCTTGATATTTTTCTAATTATAAGTAAAACTCTTTTTGCTTTATTCATAAATTGATCTGTTTGTTCATCCTAAAGAAATGACTATTCTCGATAAAGCAATACCGATATACTGGTCGTATATTTCCATCCCCCAAATATCGATTATGATCTATACTCCATTACGACATATACAAGGCTCTTATGGAAATTATAGCTTGGTTAGAATCAGTAGATTGAATAGGAACACAAAGTTCAAGTCGAATGTAATAATTAGGTTCTTCAATCGATCAAAATAATGGGATGTTACCCATTTTTCAGTTTTTAACTTTATTTTTAACAAAAATCTATTGTATACAAGTCGCTCAGAAGCCGGCAATGCGGTTAAATCCAGAAAATAAAAATTGAGGGAATAAATGTTTTGAAAATTTTTGGTTTTTTAAGTTGATCAAAAAAATATATAAAGTCTTTTTTCAAAGGAAAGAACAACAAAACAAACTATGTACAGAATGTGTAACTAAATACATAAATATTTATTGCTACAGTGGCAGCATTTATAAAACTCTATGATCTTCACCTTTTGGCAGCTAAAAAAGATTAAACAGAACGAAGCAACGAGTAAATCTTTTAATAATAAAAAAAATATTGTTTATTCTCTTAAAATTAATGAAAATAAGAAAATATCAAAAAATGGACTTAACTGCATTGGCTTTTGAGCGACTCGTATATATCATCTCGACTTCGTGCAGAATGATCCACAAATTAATAAATTATTTTCTAAATCAATAATATATATAAAGCTCTATTAAATAAATATTGGAATGATAGTAATAACAAACATGATACTATATCGTAATTCCTTTTATAAAACTTGAATCGTTTTACGTATGTTACATTGCACATTGAACTTCATTAACATGCGTTGTATAAAAAGGTGTCGTCGTAGAAAAAAAAAAACATTTTTTCATTCATTTACTTATAGATTATTTTTATAACATACTATATTTTATAAATAACATAGATTTTATTTTTATATTCCATTATACATACCGTTGAGTCACACTTAGGGTACAACAGGTGCAAGCGCACACGCAAGACCGAGCAACGTGCGTGAATGATATATTACACGGATTGTGATAATTACTTAGGATATCCAAAATCATTATTAAAACTAGCCAGAAGGATATAATTAGTAGATATATGCTTTATTTTTCTTTTCGAATGAACCAAATAATGGTATTTCAATTGTAATCACATTGACCATTCACTAATGATACTTTATTGTCTGGTATTATACGGTTCAACAACCGGATGTGAATAATAGTTAGCTAGGCAAACACACATCGTACTAAGTTCATTCAAAATATTCGCAATTACGCATATGTATTAGGCTTACGATCAGTGTTGCCAGATCAAAACTTTAAATCTCCTCATTCACTGCTGCAAACAATCATTACAAAAATCCCTACCGCTTAATTTTAATTGATTTATTTTCACGTGATACTACCGAATCATGTTTTACACATGATTTAAATCAGTTAGTTTGTATTTATACATTATTAATTTTTCTCGTCAATCTCTCTTTTTTAACAATTTTTAAAAAAAAAAAGACTTAACACACATTACCACACAAATACGTTTAATTGCTAAACGTTGCTACAACTAATAAATATGACAAATATAATAAATATTTATAGCTTATATTTAACGAAGATAATTTGTTTAACAAAACGCATTTAACTAAGTAATTGTACATACTTATTGCAAGAATTTATGTTCAATCTTTTTTTTTTTAAACGAAAAATAGGTTAACATATTTTACAAGTGAAGCTTATTGTTTCTCTATGTAAATGGTACTTGCAAAATATCAGAAATATTGTGGGATTACAGACCGTCGTGACTATTTAATACTATATTTTAATTATTATATTGACCCTTAAATAATTGCAAGGAAAATAAAATGAAAAGAAAATTATAAAAATATTGTTTGAAAGAAAAGTCAGTAATAAATTTACAAAATTCTCCATTCTACTGAAATTCTCAGTACTTCTTCAGCTTCAAATTTGAAGAATTGAAAATCATCATTAGTGGACAAAAATTCTCACCTCTGGCAACACTGATGAAGCTTCTCTCTCTCTTCCTCTCTTTCTTTTTTTTTGAATCGAAGAATATTCAAAGATGATATCATCTTCTATTATAGACGATAACTAAGTTTAACGACAAATAAACAATTTATTATAGATTAATTATAATTTGATTTTTATTATTTTCTACAAAAATTATTAATACCGTCGATATCAGGAAAGAGGATGATAAGTAAGAGGAAAAAAAAAATAAATGTTATTTAATGATAGCACAATTAACGTTGGAGTTAGGCGCGTTCGTGCTTCCGACTATTCTCCAATTAGTCGAGAAAGCTATACCCTACTTATAGTAACGCTTTTCGTGGCGTTTTTAAGTGGAATCTCAAAACGTCCCTCACCTTAGCTGGTAAGTCTGAAATATATTACTACTACTATTTTACTATAGTCAAAGAATTCTTCTTTCGTTACCAGTATACCTGTCTAGTCTTCAAATGAATTTAGTTTCTTTCTTCTTTTGCATTCCATGTCCTTCCACGAATTAAAGATATGCCCCCTTTGAGCACTTTGTCGCATAAAATAAGAACTAATTATCTCTTTTTTTAATTATTGCTCATTTTCTATATATATATATATAAAAAAAAAAAAGATAAAAGAAAAATCAGAAAATATCTTTCTTAAAATGATTATTCGATCAAATTCACGGGGAGGACAAAAAGTGAGCCAAGACACGCGAGCACCACTTCACATCCCTATCGGATATCAGGCAGAAACACCTGACGCGATGTTCTTTTTTCTCGACATTCCTGAGAAGGTTGTTAAGGTCCACACGCTCCTCTTGTATATTGCTCCCCTTAGATAATTTATGTGGGTCAGATAATATTTCTTTATTCTCCATCAGCTGTTCTATGACTCATTCAACCCTAGTCTTTATTTTATCTTTTTATTATTCTACATTTATAATTTGCAAAAAGAAATATATACATACACATATATGTATATCATAATTATCAACAAAGTGAAAAGAACGTTTTAAAATACGATTTTGTTCTCTTTATTATCCTTCTATTTAACATATGTGCATTATCATTCTACCTTTTGCACCTTTCACTGTTTCTATTGTGTTACAATAATGGACATTCTCTCTTTTTCTCATTTGAAAATCTTTCTAATTGTAAATGTCGTGCAGTTATAAAAGAAGCCCTTGGGTCGCGATGGCAAAGAATTCAACTTTTATTCTTCCCCCTTTCCCTCATTTGCATACACGGTTACCGAGAATGCATGTATGTTCCACTTTTGAAAGGCTTCCACTGATTGGATAGCTCTACTCGTCGCGAGTCATCTAATCTCGTCTGAAACCTCTAAAAAATATCTTATAATTATTACACGAATTATGCTAGTTTTCTGCCAACGACTTATTACGATTAACCAAGGAAAAATATTCCCAGTGGATAATATAAAAAGCGGGACAAAAGTTTCTACGTGATTTTTACGCATCGATTAATCTTACAATTGTCACTAGAAATAGATCAAAAAGAAATTGTAAAGCTTGTTTTTTTAGATCCTCCAAAATATTTATTTTGAACTGACGCAGTGAACCGAATGAACCGTTTTTTACGTGCACGTGAAATTTTGTACAACCACCCGAAGAAAATACATTTTTCAATATTAACATATATAGTTGGACATTTTAATTATTGTTTTACACAAAAAGAAAAACTTACTCGCTAATTAGACTTTTTTTTGCACAACGATGCGCGTTTATCAAAAATATTTGGTTTTTAAAGTATTACGTATTTGACGTTCGATGTTACTTTAATGTCTATTTATATATTCGTGACGATTGCGTTTATTATAAAGATATACTATAGTTTTTTATGTGTACTTGATATAGAGACACTCAAGAATTGAACTCGAGTGACGTATAAGTTCTAAAATCTATTACATTCGACGATCGGGCACGTCACCTTGATGCCGAGGTTAATCCATCACAGATGTTCCACTTTGCGAGTAAATCGATATAAAGACCAATTCAATGTGCTATTCCTTTTAATTATCATTCATATCCAATTAGGACTTTTTAAATTATTATTAAACTAAAATTAACTTAGTAAAGTATATATATATATATATATAAATATATGGTCAAATTTTCATTTCTTTCCTTTCAAGGTCATCCAAAAGCCATAGTATACTATATCGTTGAATTCGTATTAATATGGGCTATAATACTGTAAAGTCAAAAATACTAAGCGCCATTTAAAAAAATAAAGGTAACCTTAAAAAACATTAAAAAAACATTTTTTGCAAACTTTTTCTTGTTGCAATGTATAGTCAGTCAAAAACAGATAAACTTTTGTTTAAAGTATTTTTTTGTCAGGTTATCGCAAGTATTTGAAAAATCGTGACTAGTGTTATGTGAGACACCCTGTATATCTATTTTAATAAATTATATATAGATAAGAGGATAAAATATTTCATTAAAATATTAAATTCGTGGAAATTTGTAATGAATTTATAATGAGTTCTAATGAATTGTCGTGATAATTCATAATTCATTCGTCGAAAAAAAATGTCTTTTAAATAGATCCAGCAAAATGATTCCCGATTTTTACCAGCCAATGCTTTAGGTTCTTCTTAATCTAATCTTGATGATTAATGGAAAGATAATTCTCTCAAACAAAAGATACGAATAATTCGTATCTTCATATCAACGTGTATTTTTAACGACGAAATCAAATTTTCAGTAGTGTTGACCATCATTTTATATAATATATATATATATACATACGTATGTACATATATGACCGTAATGAGGTCATACATACGTCAAATATTTCATGCATACGTATACATATAAACAAAATGATATATTATAAGTAAGATATATTATAGATATATTAACATACACATGTTATTGCATGTAATCTCGTTGCAACACCCGGACTATATTTCCCATTGTAAATAAGAACGTCCTTTCTTGTCGGAGATTTAACATTTAAGGGGATTATTTGGAATTACTATGAAAGCTAAGGTCGACGATCCTTTTTTATACTAAGGAATATAAGAGGGTTGTGCATGAAAGAGGGTATAGGATCGGCGTTAGGCCAGACGGCGCCAGTCGTTCTGTCTCCTTGTGTTTATAGAGGGAGCCTATATCCTATATACTTTCCATCTTCTTTTCTTTTTCTATATGTACATATATGGATCTGTATATGTATTTCTATGTTTATGACTGAGTATATCCGGTTAAATTTATATGCAAGTAGTACGAAAGTTTGACCGTATACGGAAATGAAAACGTACGGAACAGCGAATAATATGAGGAAATTCAATTGTTTTTCCGGGCCGTGTCCTTCGGCATTTTACTCTTTCTCTCTCTCTCTTTTGCTTTATCTCTCTCTTCCACCATATACACGTACATATCTACTGTATATGACCCATATTTTCATCGATAAAGCTGTTTATTTTTAGATCCTAACGTACACCAAAAGCATTTTTCGGTCTTGACTTTCCGGTCTTGAAAAAGAAAACGTTCGATATAATTGTACGTATATATATATATATAATATTTATATTTATTATTTATTAAATTTTTATTAATGCATAATATATCGATATTAAAAAAAAAAGAAAAAGAAAAGAAAGTAAAGTAAGCGTGTTATTTATTTGGAGTGCTTATTCAGTATTATAAACACGAAATAATACAAAAAAAAAAATGTTATTGAATATAGAATTATTGGTTTCAGCTGAATGAGGCTGATGGAACCTTTGCGTATCGCCCCGGATGTCGTCGATATAAGTGCATTGAAAAAATGGACCGATTTTCCTGTCCAACATCGATTCACGGACTATTCGAATTCTATCGACGAACCGAGCCATCACACCATTAGTCCATTCCCTTGTCAACCTGCACTTAACAACAAAATCGCATTATGGTAAGTTATTTATTTAATTATTTATTTCACGCAGTATTATTCGATTCTCGGTACAAGTTATTATCATTAAAAATGAGCTTACCCGTAACTACCAGATATTTCATTGTTTATATTTATTTGACAGGACTGGCGATATATCGGTATTACAAGTCGACGCCGTGATAAACTCCACGAACGAGACAATGGACGAAAATAGCATCATGTGCCAAAGAATATTCGATCGAGCGGGGTCAGCACTTAAGATGGAAATCTATAACGAAGTGAAAGGTGCGCATTTTATTTCCCATATACAAATTCATTGTTATAACGCTTACTTCTATCAAAATCTAATAAATCCATATTATAATAATCATTTTTGCAGAATGTAAAACTGGAGAAATCCGAATAACTCAAGGACACGGCTTACCTGCACGGTTTATCATTCACACGGTTGGCCCATTTTACAATATCAAATATCAAACAGCAGCTCAGAACACTTTGCATTGTTGCTATAGGTACAATATTTATTACTATACTAGTATACAATAAGAAATCAATCGATTATCAATTGAGCCTATGATTATGAAGAGTGATCTAATTCTAAGAAATATTAAGATAGATATAAACAATGTGTGGTGTTTCAATAGAAACAATTCTACTGATTCAAGAATAAATATTAGGGGGAACGGAAAGTCATGTTTTAATACATTCAATTTCAAACACGGGTTTGAAATACACAATGAGCTGATAAATGATAAACAAATATTGACATGCGCGGTTACTTTCCGGTTTCCCTAATACATTTCATTTTTCCGTGTTATTCGTTGCAGAAAAATCATTTCAATCCAAATGGTAAAAAATAAGTATCTCAGAATGAAAAATATATGATAAGACCACTTTCATAATCACTAACTCTCAATAGAACAAATATTTGACGACTTTGGTCGATATTCAAATATTTAAAAATATATATTAATGTTATTATTTGTATTTTTTACAGGAACGTATTACAAAAATCTCGAGAGCTTGGGTTACGTAGTATCGCTTTGCCGGTAATCAACTCGGTGAGAAGAAATTATCCACCTGATGCAGGAGCACATATAGCACTCAGTATGTGAACATCTTAAGAATCTCGAAACTTTTGATAGAATATATTTCAAATACGTATTTAAGTGTATAATTTTTCATCGTAGGAACGATAAGAAGGTTTCTGGAACAATATTCAGACTCTCTGACCTGTATTATTCTCGTCCTAGAAGCCTGTGACCTCGGTATATACGAAATACTTCTGCCACTATATTTTCCAAGAAATTTGGCGGAACAGGACAATGCTTGCTGGCAGTTACCTATCGATTTAGGTGGAACGGATGGAGAACCACTGTTACCTGATCGTCAAATTAGAATTATTGACAATCCTCAGCATGCTTTACATGGTAATAGTAGTTAAATTATAAATTAACGTTTAGTTAGATTTTGAGGTTCTTTATTATTCAAGAATATGATTAGATCTCTTTAGATGTTTAAAATCTTCGTTATCGCAATGAGCAAAAAAATAACCGAAGACTACGATTGGCACAATCAAATGGCTATGTTAATACAATTTATAATTATTTCTTGTTTATATATTATCAACGATTTCGTTTAATCATTCAAATATGTATTACTTGCGTATAATCTAAAGAATCATTTATTTTTCAAAAGGTTCAAGTTCAAATCAGGGCAACTGTTAGGAATCGATCATACCGTTAAGTGGGTCATTCGGTAAATAGATATGGCAGTGTGCATTACTTGGATGGATATCGAATTAGTCGATCGAATCGGGACGAGAGTGTAGGACCTTAAAGCACTAGAAATAGATAACTATTATTCGATTTTTATACGAGTAACCTTTCATCGAAAAAAAAATAGATTATAATATATTATTTACTTTTAAAACGTTCTTATATCTGACAAAGAATTATACACGGTGAGCCGAAATAACGTATTTACCTTTAGAGATCATTTTTATTGTTACATTGTAGAAAAGTTCCTAAGTCTTGTAGTTTTACAATCTAAATAATAAAATTAGTGTAAAAAGCGTAACTGATTTTAATAATTAACAAGAAACCTTTGGCTCGCTTTGTATTTTTCTTATATTAAACATTTTCATTTAAACGTTTTAATCAGTTCTAACAAAATATTTCTAATACAAAAATTTATAAAATAACTTGAAATATATATATACATAGTTCAAAAAATACAGAAACTTTATTTCGTATGATATACATATGTTATGAAAGAATATTTATATCAGTATATACAGAAAACATCAACGTATGTTGCCAGACGACGAAGAAACTGTGGAACTTTCTGCACAATTGGAGACATCTGTAAATATCGGGGAACATGCATTTGCACAAATGCAAGGTGACTTGGATCGACAAAGGCTACTCGGAGAGAGATCGGTCACTGATCCTCTTGCTGATATCATGATCAAACAGATGCAACAAAAAGAAAGGTTAGTATTTGTTTTACGCGCAATTATGTGAATTCAAAAGATCATTTCAATCTTATTATTTGTAGAGAAAGGATCAAAAATTTGTAGATAATTTTGAAGATCATGTAAAAACTTTTGTCATATTCTGTACTTATACGTATACGTATAAATACGATTTGTACATATAATACGTATAATATGATAAAACAATTGTAACAATATAACTCCCACTTTAATATCTTAGGTACAATTAATAATTTTAGGTACATTCATGACTCGAAGATCTAAAGAATGAAAACATTCTTAAAGCAACGCATCTAATGCACTATTGGAGTCTATTTCTATTAAAAAATAATACGAGTTGCTCAATGACAACGCTCTTAAATTTAACTTCTCTTACTAATCAGTATGACTCAAAAAAACATGTACACAAAGTAGGTAATGTGCATGCTTAAAGATACCAACATCGTTATCTTATCAAATGACGAGGTAATTTAGACCTTTAAAACTGGAAATCTCTTACATACAAAAATATGTTTTTGTTTTTCTGGTAGTTTTTTTTTTCTTTTAAATTATCTAACATTCTAATATGGAAGCTTACTAAATTTATTTTTTCTTTCCTCTCGCGCAATATTGCATAATAATATCTCACAGTTAAATTATTCTTGATGAGTCATCGATTACTTAGAAAATGTTCAAATGCTTACATTTGGCAAGCAATTTGAATACATTCAAGCTACAATATATAAGAGAATTCTTATGTTTGCATTTCCGCAAACATATCCGTAGGCATCGCCTACGTCCTCGATCTCGATATGAGATATGACGGATAATTTCATCCCAAAGGAGAATAAAAGAAAAAGATAGAAAGAGAGATGGAAAGAAAAAGTAGGACATTTCGACCTATTTCCAAAAGATGGGTGGGAATTCATATTAAGTTACTTCCATTGACTCTAAACGTATAATCAGTCAATAATTATCGTTCCCTTCATAAATTATTCGTAAGTCGTCCTATTTTTACATAAATATCATTCATCAAAATCAAATCTGAATAGTTAACGATTTTTTTAAACTCTTATTGCGTATATGCGTAAATTTGATGTATTTTGTTAAAAATATTAAACGCTTGAAGGTAAATAAATAATAGGATATTTTACAGAAGTGTTCGAAAAAAAAATAAAAAAATAGGGCATTTCAAATTGTTCCCGAAGGATGGGTAAGAACTCATGCTAGGTCACTCCCACTGACCCCAAATGTATAACTAGTCAATAATGTTCTATTATCCTTTATGGATTATTTGTAAATCGTTTTATTCCAATATAAATTCGTTCGTGAAAATGAATTCGACAAAAATTTCATGTTTTTAATGTAAAATATCAATATGATCATGACTGTATTATATCTATGCGTAAATTTTGTTGCAAGTATTCAAACATTTCAAGGTAAATTGTGACAGGATTCCTTATCTTTATATTTTTATTTTATTATTACTTTTTATATGTGTTTTAGGAATCGGCTCTTACGAAAACAAATCCTTGACCTAAAATGCTCAATTTCGGTCTTAACGTAAATTATTTAACAATATATGCATTTTTTTTTAATGAGTTTTAAAAATAAAAATAAATTTGTTACAATAACCAATTATAATGATAACTAACTATTATAATAATAAGAATGCATGACAAAATTATAAACAATTTAAATAAAAAATCTATTAAAATTATCGTCGTTTGTGAAATTTGGCTTAAAATAAAATTAAAAGAGGGATATTTTAATAAGCTTTGTATTAAGGTTATTGATTTTTTTGTGAATCATGAAAGATGAGGGAAAGATCATAAAAAAAAATGAGAAAAAAAGAAAGAAACAAACAAATATTGAATCATGCACGATATCTTTTGTTACATCTCGTACGTCTCATACGTATTATGGCTGTGTATGTAACGTAAGAATGTATGTATGTATATATGAATGACGTATGAATGTATCATGTATCTATGTATGTATGTATGCAAGAATGTATGAATGTGTATGCATGATGAATGACGCATGAATGTGTATGATGTATGTATGTATAAATATTTGTATGATTATGTATATATGTATGCAGTTAAGGACGTCGAGCAGGCGCTCTGATGCTTATTGGCAAAAGCGCGTGCCCACCAACCAACGAACGAACAAACGAACTAACGAAACGACGTCGTTTGCCTTCGTCGTCATCGTCATCGTCGTCGTCGTCGTCGTTGTCGTTGTCGTTGTCCTCGTCGTCCTCATAGTTCTCGTTGTCGCGGTCACGGTTAGCAAGATTCGACGACGTCTTTCGCCATCAAACCGATTCAGTTCGTTACGAACCGTCGCGCGGAATCACCGCGTCGCTTTTCCTCTCCCTTTCTCTTCCTCCATCTCTATCTATATATCTATCTATCTGTCTTTATCTATTTCTCGATTTGTTCGTCAATTATTATCGTTATCTTTTAATCGATCGATATAAATCCGAATTTTTATTTTGTTAATCTTTTCTTTTATATATATGTACGTATGTATAGACAATTTTTGACAGTGTTTTTACGTATATAATATATATATATATATATACATTTATTTATATATGTATGTATGTATCTATGTGCGCATAGCCTTTTCTAAATTTCATATAATTGTCGAAAAAATAGAAAAATATTTCAAGAGAGACCCCGTGAAAGAAGATATTTGTCATCTTAAGAATTGTGTGCGTGTTTGTGCGTGAGTTTAAGAAACACAGAAAAGAGATTTTCAAAGAAGCGATTTTGATATTAACAAAAAATGGTCATGATCGACATGGTAGATGTGATCGAGGATGAAGACCGGTAGGTATTATATTAATACGAACTTTTCCTAACAAAACTCATTCTCTCTCTCTCTCTCTCTCTCTCTCTCTCTCTTTTTTATTGTATTCATCTGAATTATTCTCTCTTTCATTCTCATACTTTTGAAGTCACGCAATGAAATGCAGACAATACGTTTGAATTTAATAACACGTGCTTTATATACATGTACCTCTGTGTAGCTTTCTTTAATTGAGTTTCTTCTTTTACTAGTTTTATTCATAATTATTATTTTGTATCGCGCGTGTGTGAAATTATTTATATATGTAATATTTACAATTAAAATCCACAATACCTAACACAAATTTTGTAATCACGCATTTAGAGAATCATTAATTTTTCTTTTCATGATTTATTATATTTTAATAGTAAACTCTTTTCTTTTTTATTGCTCCATTTGATTTCAATCCAATTTGATAGAATTCTGTTTGACCTCTACACTAAAATATAATCGATATTTCTACGTTATCAACCACGTTTGTGATTGGTAGTTACGTCTGTCACGTTATATAGTCATATTATCTATATAGAAAAGAAACAATTAATATATAGATAATTAATTTAAAAATGTTATACCTTTTAACAAATGAATTGCACGTAATTTTCATAATAACGTTAAGGATATTTTAGGTTTTGTTTTAATCCGGAATATGGTAAATAATAATCATCATTTTGGTCGACTAAATTATAAGCTTTTATATTTAAACGTTGACAACGTTGTTCGTTATACTATACATAAAATAAAACGAAATAAAAGAAAGAGAGAGAGGAAGGTAATAACAAATATAATCGAAATACATGGTAGTCACGTCACACACATAGATACATATAGTAGCATGCGCATATCTACCTGTGTCCATATACGTGCATTGCGTCTAATTTCGGAGCCGTTGAATCAATCGAATTCTACGAGAACTCGAATCAATTTGATTTGCAAATTTAGAGATATCAAATTCATTCGAAGAAATTAGAATTTACATACAGACAATCTATATGTATCGATTAGAAAATAGTATTGACTTGTCCCATAATTATTGTCTACATTTTCAATTAAAAAACTACTATTGTATTATTGTTTAATAATTAAGATATAAACTATGAAAAATATTCCGCCATTGTTTGTTACCAAATACAATATATAATATATCTCCAAATATAAATGAAATTAATTTCATTTAAAACAAGATAACACAAATGAATTTCAATATTTACAAAGTAATCGTATATATTAATCACCGTTGAATAAATTTCATGCGATAACGTATTGCTATTTCATTTGAATCAACAAAAGACACGTTAGTATAAAAACGTTATCGAGTTAAAAATTACAAAGAACCGAGAGAAAAGATGAATTACCTTGATAAGTTTCGTATGTATGAGTTAATATCATGTTAAATAATAATACCTTTTCTTTATATGCAATTATGACTTTATACATGTCTACTTACTTCTCTTCGACCTACTTGACACGTTTGATGTTCCACGTACAGAAATATGGATATTTATGTCATTAAGGGAGAAACACTATTTAGAAAATTGAATATTAGACGTTTCTCAAGATTTGTTTTCTTATACAAACATTATTACAACTTTCTACATCTTTTATTTCGCAGTTTACCCATTCCAAACAAAAATTATTTCTTTTTGTTTAATTTAAAATAGTTTAGTTTTCTCGAAAGGTTAAAATTGTTATCATTCTAATATGGATTACAAGTGTTCGAATTAGTTTTAAAGTTTATTTTATATACACAGTCGGTGAATTAGAAAAATCAAAGTATACGAACAATTCACAAGATGGCAATTTATAAGAACATATACTTTTTTGTGGAAAATTTCAAACAATGAAAAAATTTCATCAAAAATTATATCATTTATTTCCTTGAATGATTATTTTTATTTGAAAAAAAATCGAAAAAAAAGCAGTTAATTTTTGACCTTCTAAATAATGTTCCTCCTTAAATATAAATTGGGCTAAATGATTAAAGTAAGGAATTTAATGAAATTAAGTAATTAATTTAATAAAAAAAGAATTAAAATTAATATATATATTATATATGTTTCATTAAATATTAATGTAAATAATTTGTATGTAATGTTGTTTATAAATACTATCTATTATAATAATAGTATAATATACATATATATATTTCATATATCAGGAAATGAAAATATTAAACAGATCACGTGTAGGAACATTAATTGCTTCAGTAATTAAAAAACACGCTATGATACTCTACTTCCGGTTACTCTTTGCATCTTTTCTCAAGTATTCTTTTTCTCTCTGGACTTGATCACGTAATAAAAAAAAAAAGGAAACATTATTCGCACAGTTCTCATAACTAGTCTAACGGAACGCAATTAGTAGTTGGACTTATTACAGCCTTGAATTCGATGGGGTCAAATTAAAGAAAACCAAATAACATATTTTTCATAAAAAATCAATTTTTTTATACTAACATGCATATTACATGGAACATTTAAAAATGTAAATTTGTTGTAACAAGTGTAAGGCAAACTTACTACGTAGCAAACTTTACTAATACGCTTTAGAATTTTTCAAACGACCTCGTTTCACGTAAACCTACTAGTTTCTTTCTTCTAAATAAATAATCAAAGAATACGTTTGCCACAAATCGCGGATGGTCAATCTTCACACGAACACCGTGAAAGTCGTACAAACATTTCTAATCGATAATCGTAAGCAGTCAACGTGCTTGCAAAAGCACGCACGCACGCTCGGATAAACTTACAAATTCTTTCAATTCATTTATTTATCTTTTGCTTATAGATATGAAAGGCTTCTGCGAAGAGCAAAAACGGAAGATCTCACAGAGGTGTCTGGAATTGGTTGTCTTTATCAAAGTGGTGTAGATCGTCAAGGAAGACCAGTCGTAGTCTTTGTTGGCAAATGGTTCCCTGCTACAAAGATTAACTTGGACAAGGTAATAATGTCTTGTATAAAAGATTAAACTTTTCTTTATTTTTCTATTAGATAAATATGTTTATGTGAATTTAGATTGAAAGATGAAACTATACAATCTCATTTGAAGATTTATCAGATTATTCAGTTGCGTACCACGCCTTAGTTTGTTTGGCCGCAGCCCTTTTTCTCTGCGCGGCACTGTAGCAAATCAATATGTATATGTCCAGAAATAGAACATCTAAAGAAAAAAGCTCCTGAATCGAGCGGCCTCCTTATTCCAAGCATACGTAACTGTCCTCTGAACTACACATTTTCTTCTTCTTCTTCATCTTTGTTTCTCCCTCTCTTTTTTCCTAACATCTATGACGCAAATGTTCATCTTCAAAAGATATGCCAAACAGTGTAGATCAAAAGGCAACCCTACGATGTATCTTGTACAAATATGGGTTATTTTAGAGTACACATGTATCCAGATAATTCTTTTCAAATAGTATCATTAAATCGTACCTACCTTTTATCTTTCTATCTCGTTTGTTTTTCTAGGCTTTACTGTACGTTATTCAATTATTAGACCCTATTGTGAAAGGAGATTATGTGATCGCATACTTTCACACGTTAACCACGAGCAGCAATTATCCTAGCTTACAATGGCTACGCGAAGTCTACAATGTGCTTCCTTACAAGTAAGATTTATATCTCTTTTTTTTATTATCTATTTAACGCATTTTTGACTAATTATTTATGTAGACTAGATAATGCGTATTATCTCTCAGTTATACTCATAATTGCACGACAAAATTTGTATTATAATAAAATATTACTTATTAGTGTTGATGAGAGTTTCAAATCGTAACGATCGAATATTTAACGAAGTTTAGATGTTTTGTGTGTTGGAATATTAATAAAAAGAAAAATGTATGTCTACATAATAAAAAAAGACGCTGAACTGTAAGATTAAGTTGCTAAAGAAGTCCCAATAAAGGGACGAAACGTCCAACTTAGTTAAATTAAGTTCTACTTCTTTTTATGTCCAAGTTCCCTATGAAGAACCCTTATCATTAAGAATTATAATTTTGGACGAGAGAAATAACTAATTAAATTACTTATTTACGAAAATTGTGGCGTGACGTAAAGATTGTCAACAATTTGTTATAATAAAAAAGTATTAAGATTATAATGTGTTTTTCTTTTTTGTCTTAGGTATAAAAAGAATCTTAAGCACTTTTATATCATTCATCCTACTTTCTGGACAAAGGTGAGTACTCGTTTTGTTTATGGAATGATCAATTTGGAATAAATATTAACCATTATTGTCCTTTATTTTATTCTAGATGATGACGTGGTGGTTCACGACATTTATGGCACCAGCGATAAAACAAAAAGTGCATAATTTACCTGGCATTGAATACTTGTATGAAGATATGGCACCTGATCAATTAGAAATTCCAGCATACATCACGGAATACGATATGACGGTAAAATGTGATTGAAATTCAATTTTTATTTATTATTTTACAAATCCGACCAGAGTTATACAGCCTGCCCAACTGTATCACCTCAATTTTTCAAACTGTATCACCAAAATTTGTTTACAATCGTATTAAAAAACTTCAAAGAAAAAAGTTGCATTAATCCTAATGATTGAAAGAATTTTTTTCTCAAGCTCATTTTTTTACGAATTTTAAAAGTCAACTTTATCTTTTAAAAAAGAACTATATTTTCTTACAATATTCTTATAAGGGGTAAAAAACCGAGTAAAAATGATGTGTACGACCATATAATTTTGATCATTTATTCTAAAAATATTTACACCTAATGATAAAATTACTCTGTCCACTTTGAACATTTCTGTTATCTGTAATAATATAAAAAAATGTATGATACATAACTTGCACGGCATATAAAGGGGCATATTGCGATACCTATTTCATCTGTGTAAGTGGAGGCGTAGAGAAAAATTCGAGATCATCTTCATTTTTTTTAAATGGGATGACTTATTTTTTTTAACAGTTTCAGCAAGCTATTAATGAAAGATTCAAGGTCAAGTGTGATAGTAAAATAAACGTTTTTCATTATAGAAGATTTTGTGAATTGTGATCATTTACGTCAATGCAAAGGTGTTATCTTTGTATCGCTAAAAGACGTACACGTATAATTATCCGTTGATAATATGTCTTATGATCGCAGTAGCATTTCTGCAAATGGTCACAATTTCGAAAATCCATTTAAAATTTGAAATCATTTGTGGTTTCACGATTAGTGCTACTTTTTCCTTTGAAATTTTTTAATACGATTGTAAACAAATAAGATATTTAGGTGATACTGTATATTTATTTAGTTTAATGAAATTAGAATTGCATTTATTGGGCTTATTGTCATTTATAATAGAAAATATGACTATAATAATAAAATTATATATAAATTTGCAGATAAACGGGCTAAGATATTACACGCCAGAACAATTTTCCGAAGTAGAAACCTCGTCGCGAACGTAACTCTTCGAAAACAGATAAAAGAGCGAAAGAACACAGGTAGAAATATAGAAGAAACAAATATAGAAAATGATATTTTAAAAGAAAAGCAAAAGAGAGAAGTTTTGTGCAAAGGCGTGTTGCTTAAGTGCACAAAATTGAAGCTACAATTATTTAATTATCGAAACACACGTAAAACTTTTATCTAACGTAAGATATCTCATATGTCCCTTATCGTTCATTCTTCCAACGCAAGAAAAAAAAAAAGAAAATAGAGAAACGCCTTACACAAATAAAACGTTGACGACGAGAGAATATGACGGAAAAAAAATATTTCGCTGATAGCTTCCTAAAACAATAACAAATATTAACATTATTCGAGGAAGCGAAAATATATATATATATATATATATATATAAATATAAATACTAGGACAATTTGAAACATTCATACAGTTTTTGTAATTTCTATTTTCTCATTGTTTTCTTTATTATTATATATATAAATTTTATCTCCTTAGGAAGGGACACATCTTAACCCTCTATAACGAATTATAAGTTTGAAATTGTACGATTAATTATCTATATTTTTGCTTTTCGTCGCCACAACATTTCTTTGTAATACTTTATATTTAAAGTTTTTAACGTTTCTAAAATATAAGTTATAATTACTACAATCTAATTATATTGTGGTATAAATAATACTATAATTTTCACATTATATAATATTTGTAGAGATACGGATAAAAAAACTAGGTTATAGAAGGTTAAAGTAAAAAGAAAATTAAGAAAAGAGTAAATTCTTGAAATAACCCTAATAAGACGATTGACGCGACGATTTGAAAAATCCATAAAAAAAACGAGCGTCTTCGTAAGAAATCGATAAACTTATATATGACTGATCTATATTCGATATAGATCTAACATTAATTGGAGCTGAATCATAGTCATGATTTGAATCCTAACTTGATCCTGCAACTGCCATTGGTACACAAACAAAAATATATACGAGATTGAAAATTATTTTCGCTACGGATTATCCCAGCGAGATTGAACTATTTGCAAATTTAAAAATCCATATTGACGTGATGCACATGCTTATCTTATCTCATAGTCTTTTACCTTTTTCTTTTTTTGTAATGTTACCACACCATAGATTATTAAAAATTTAAATGTAGTCATAAATGTGTAAGCGTTTTTAAGCCTGCCGACAAAAATATGTAACTATCCGACAGTTGTAGGATCAATTTGAAATCTTCGCTATGTACGTGCGCGCGCGTGTGTGTGTATATGAACGTGTTTGTTTTTCGAATTATCGATAGATCATTAACATTCGAAACAGTTCCCATTCGCCTAAACAAAATATATCGGCTGCCAAAACACCAATAACTAATATTCTCGTTATTGTAATCGTTATCGTGAAAAATAATGAGAATGGATTAGAAAGAATGACAATGTTTCTAATTTTTTAATAAGAATTAAATCTATCATTTCCTAATTTTTTTTTCCATTTGTATTATTGTATGTATATTATTTTAATGATGTTTTATTAAATACTAATCTAGTACGATATTTTTTAAAAATGATCAATAATAAATTACCATTTTATATTTTATATAAATAAATGATATGAATTTTCTCATATTCAGTGTTAGAGAAATACCAAACATACAATCTCGAGTTACTGTGCGACTCTGATTTTTCCTTAATTCAATAAATGTTTTCTTTATCATTTTATATAAATTTAAGCACATTATGTGAGAAATTATATGAAGCTATATTTCATAAGTTACTAGAAATAAAAAAAAATGAGTGACGATGGTAATAATATGTTTAATCTATGTGAAAATAAATTAACAAACGAAATTTTCATGTGATTGTGAAATAAGAATGTTGTACTTTGTTCAAAGTGCCGGATTAGACGCGTATATACGTCATTTATTTATATAATTCTATACATAGGACACGAATGAAAAAGAATAGACCAAGTTGAATATGAAAAAAGAGCATCATTGTTATAAATTATATTAATATATATATACATATATATGTATATATATTGTCTGCAATGTGTGTAGTCATATAGTACCATCGCGAGTTACTAGGTAGGAACTCCCGTTATATAAAATCTGTT
>NW_014569597.1:90172-108854 GCF_001313835.1 Polistes canadensis
CAAAATATGACTTGTAATAAGTATATTAAATGGCTTATGCCACTTTCATAATCTCTTATTGATACATATATATATATATATATGAATAAAAGATACGAGATATATAGAGTATAATCATCTGCCACTGCATAGTATGAATATTTTCTGAAAAGATGAAGAAGAAAGAAAAACTAAAAACAATATAAAGAATAGAATTTAAATGTGAAGTGAGAAGAAATAATTCGTTAATTAAAAAGCCTTATGAATTTGACTGTTACGTTAATATGTCTGAAAGAAGAAGAAAAAGAAGAAGAAAAAGGCGAAGAGAAAAATGAAGAGGAAGAAAGTGCTATAAATCGCAAAAGATCGTAAAAGATCAATCTAGATCATGGCGCCAGGACCATAAGATATTTGCCAAAGAATAACGGAGAGTATAAGTGAAGGTGAATAACTTTTGAGATAAATAAATAATTAAAGCAATAAAATCATTTGAAAGAGAGCTTGCTCGCAATGCGTTGCACGCGATTCAAATCATTATAAGAATAATAATAATAATAATAATAATAATTAAATAAATATAAATAAATAAATAAATTGTTAAGCGTTTATAGCGATAAATGAATAATAAAACAGAAAAGAAGAAAAAAAAAGTAAGAAAGATTAAAGAGATAATTTGTAAACGAGGGTCACATTTGTTGGCAGGCCTTAATACAGAAAATCCTATATACGTATAAATTGTATATGTTGTAATAGATTCTCTGATCCTGAACGCGAAATAAGCTTTTTGTACATGACCAAGATAAGCAATCGTTTGCACTGGCTTATAAAATATCGAAGAGAACATGTCCTACAGTTAAAAGATAGAGTTATCTAGATAACTAAAGATTATCCTATGCCAGTATAGATTAGAGCTAATAATTTGCATTGTTTTCTTTCTTTCTTTTTGTCTGCTCAATTGTTCGAATATTCGTGACGAAATTGGGACTTGATTGAAAACGAATGATAGATATATATCTATACTACAAAATTTACGTTGACAATTTTCTAATAAAATCAATTTGCCAATTACATTTGATATGAAATCTTTTTCTACCTGTTTTTAAATAGTATTCAATATATATAATAGTCAGCAAAATAAAAAAAATACATATATTGAAACCATTTTACTATAAAAGTACAGGGGGAAAAGTATGAAAAGAGAATTTAAAATGCAGTTCTTACAAATTCTTTTTGAATAATTTAAAAAATAAACAAATAAAAATTATAAATTTCATTAAAGAGTAAAAGTATATACATCATTTGCAAGCATCTTGCACATGTCTACAATATAATTTATTTTTTATCTATATCGGGAGAAAAAGAGAAAGAGAGATAGAAAGATTTTTTGAAACAATTTATCATGTCAATACTTATTATTATTATTATTCGATTCACTTTATGAAGAAGCATTATGATTATTTAATAAACAAACAAACTTCTGACCGAATTTACTATTGAATAAAACTTGTTTTACACATTGGCTGTGATTTCTGATCAAGGGAATAAATATGTTCTGTGTATATTCAGGCAATGTAATCAATCGATCAAAAATCTATTTCAAATTTATTCATCCTCGGATTTGTTTTGGATATAATTATACATATATTTAATGCTCAAGACTTACTTTAAAATGTGTTATTCGCCGTTGTAAAAAACGTTGCAAACAACAGATTTTAAAAATATATTTATAACTATTGTGTCATTAACGATCGTACCAGCCATTTCTGTGACAATCGATCTTGATGAAAATATTTTAAGTATGTCTAGAGCTCTGTTATGCGTTATTACACCCTAATATCCTTAAACGATTCAACAACGCGTTTTGCTATGGATTAATCTATACCGTGTGCCAAATGTCTACCAATCCACCGAATTATTCATATTTATGTGAAACGTTTAATGTTACTACATTGATCTTAATTTACGATAAGATTCCATTTATTTTAACTTTGTTTTTTTATTTCTCTCAAATAAAACGAATAGAATAAAGAAGAAATGTTAGTGAAATTATTTGACTTTAAAATGCAAATACAAATGTGATAACCACCGTTGTTAACAAATTACATGTTAAATAAAGTTATTGTTTTAATCTCAAATTGTTTTATATCCAATTAAAAAGATATTTAAATAAAGATCGATTGTAATCATAGAAAAATAAGATTTTACTAATAGTGATTAAATAATTAGAACTAAATCCAAAAGCTAATAACACGCATCGTATATATAGAAAATAAATTCTTCTGGAGTCCTCTTTTTTTTCTCGACTTGTCGAAAATTGTGCCAATTAAATAACAGTTCAGATAAATGGAACATTATCGTAAATTGAATGTTATTTATTATTTTTACTCGTAAAAAAGAATTTACTCATCAATGGAGAGAACAAATATTCTTTTTCGTTTTAACGTTCTCTTTATATTAATATAAATGCAATAGTTTCATTATAATCAAATATAATAATAATATTTAAGTTTATGTAAAAAGTAAATCAAAATACCACATTAATGTGTAATGTTATAATGATGAAAGAGTTTTTTTAATATTAACATAAGGTAAATTACTTCTCTCTCCTCTCTCCATTCGATGTAATTTTGCAAAAGTACCTATTGCAAATTAAAAATAGTTTTCATAAAATATCGTATTTCTTGATGGAAAAAAAAGAAGACAAAAACATGTTAATCGACTTTTCTCTGTATCCTTAAAGTCTTTAAACGCGTATCTCCTCGTAAAGGTCCTAAAAATACATACGTAAATGTAGACAAGTAAATATCGTTGAAAATGTTTGCAAGAAAAGCATGAGCTTTTGATATTTAAACAAAAATTTGTAACGAAACCATACAAGGTAAAGAAAAAAGTTAATAAAGAAAAAAGCGTGTTTCCAAAATATGTAAATCTTATATCCTGATCAATGCCGATCTTATTCTACGCCTATATGTCTACTAAATTCATAAGTACATGATACATCTCGGATGTCTTCCCGTTAATAAACCAAAGTCACGAATATTCACACATACTATTTACATATGTGCCTTTCGCGCTACACTAAATGTAACGTAGATTTGTAGTTAATCGAACAGTAAACGTATGATAGAAAAAAAAAAACATGTATTCCAATGATTACATTTTTATTTAAAAAAAAAAAGTATTCTTTTTTTCTCTTTAGGTTCAAAAAAGTAATTTAAGAAAATAATTGTTTGCTTAAAAAATAAAAAATAAATATTTTTTAAAAAAAAAAAAATTGATAAACAATTGATAAAAAAAAAAAAGGTGCCAGCCTATAAATTATAAGTAATTTATTATTATTTTTTAATTAAATTATTTTTTCTTTTACTATAGAAAAGTAACTCCATTTTTTAGTTATCTCTTAGAAAATGATGGAGGGGGTCGTCAACACATGTAGTATATATGCACGTAAGGTTAAAGTATACTTATGTTAGTGCTGAGAAACAGAATGGTTTCAGTAAACTAAAAGCTACCATGGCGGACGGTAAGCAGAAGATTCGCATCGGTATCGTAGGTGCTGGATTGGTGTGTACATAAAAATCTACTTTTCAAAATTTAATATTTATAATTTAAAAAGCTTCTCTTATAAAAGATATTTCTTGATAAATATTAACAATATTTGTATCAGGTAGGAACATTAGCTGCATGTTACTTTGCTAAACGAGGACATTCAATTTCTGTTTACGAATATCGTTCAGGTAATAAACAAATATAATATTTAATTGACCAGTATCGAAAGTTTTAATATTAAATATTTAATTAAAGATAAACCATATTAATTTTTGTTGTTATTATATTATTGGTAGAATATCAATGATAGAGTTAGTAATTTATGTAATAAAAAGCTACTCTATTGTTCTTATCTCTTTTTGCACTTTGAATACTTATGATTTTATCTATTAATCGTGCTGTTTTATCGGGTATAATCTACATAAACTTATACGTTACTTAAAATTAATTGAAATATGTAATTCTACCGACTTTCATATTTAAACAGTATATGTAGTTATTTCAGAGTTTAGCTAGCCATTTCGCGAATTAATGGATTTCATAAAGTAACGCCAACATATGTGTTAAATTGATATATGATACATATCTTTCAGATATTAGAAAAGAAAAATTGGTAGGTCAAAGTATAGATTTAGCTTTATCAACACGTGGACGAGAAGCTTTAAGAGCAGTAGGTCTTGAGGATGCCCTTGTTAATCAACACGGTATCGCTATGAAAGGTAGAATGCTACATGGTAGAAACGGCCAATTGAAAGAAATGATTTATGACAGCGTCAAAGGAAATGTGAGCATATTAATAATTTTCGTTTAAGCTTCTACTAATCGCTTATTGACACTATTTTTCAAATATTTCTAATATCTGCATCATCTTTGTTGGGTTTTCAGTGCATTTACTCTGTCAACAGACAATATCTCAATGAAATTTTACTCAACGGTGAGTTCTTAATTTTACTTATTTCTTTTTATTTGACTTTTCATCTTTTTTTATATTTTTAATACACTCATTTGTACTGTATTCAAATGATAAAGTTACAAAATATTATCTCTATAATATTATAATGTTATTAATTATTATCGTGTTACACATACGTATACACATATAACGGCTACGCGACGAATTTTTATCGTAAATAAATTTTTTATGTGAAAAAATAACACGAACCTGAGATGGTATTCAAGATTAAAAAATAGTTTTGAACATCCGATAGCCTCTAGTACAGTGTGAAGCCACAAGAATTCAAACATATCGGGTTACTTTCATCCATGCAGTCCCCTTACATCCTATATACGCAAATATATGTTACCGTCGAAGCCGTAAATCAGTCATTGCTAGTAATTCCTCGGCATTGTTATTAATGCAAAGCGCCTTCTGACAAAGTTGGAAAAGAGACTTTTTATAGTTTTTCCTAGGCATCGAACATAATACTCTGATATTCTATAGAATATCAAATTACTATTTAAACAACATTGAAAAGAATACATTCTGGAGCACAGGCCCGACGCAACAGTCCCCCAGTCATTCTATACAATGCCCAGACGGCTTTGGTCGGTCTACAAAATGTGCTTCAGTTAGTTGTGTTTATAGCACAGGGCTGGGGGTAGCAGGAAAGTGTTTTTAAGATCATTTAAGTAAAAAGAATCATGGATATTTAAAAATGGATATATAATGCCTTGAACAAGTTTCTGTCAATCTATACAATATGATTTAGTGGGGTGTATTTAAAGCGCAACGGGGGCAACCCAATATTTGTATAAAATACCCGCAGTAATACGTTGACCGTAACATATATTAAGGTGTTTAACACTAAACCTACCGAGATTTCATGTATTAGTATACCTTTTTCTACAGTGAGCGATTAAATGACCGCTTTAAAAACAAACTTTAATATTAATATGAAGTAAGATTTTTCAGCCAATAAATATTTTTCTTATATTTAGAATCAAATTTCAATTTGATACTTCAACTAATCGCTTCTTGTGAATACATATAGTAACTAATTAAAACGTGTAATTCTGCCTTATATCATTCTTTAACTGATTTATTTAGTTATTCTATAGAATAACTATTTACTCTATAAATTATTCTGATTTAACACTTTAACGGGGGGTAACATATACATATAATCGATAGTATATATTTCATTGATTTTAGAAACTTACGTAAATAATTAGTATTTTATAAACCTAGCTGCAGAAAAGTATTCTGAAGTACAGCTCTACTTTAACTCGAAAATCATCGACGCTGATATCGAGCAAGGAAAATTAACAATTTTAAAGTATGTATATATATATGTAATATAATATAATCATTTTTAAATATTTATTATATTATAGAGCGTGGTTCACATTTAAGCAAGGCCATCTCTTTAACTCATTGTGATACAAAAAATATTGTATACGTAATGTACATGGTGGCAAGAATATTTTTTTCTTAAAATATTTTTTTTGGTGTTTTTCAAGGTTACCGGTATGTTTTATTGCATATTGATGACTACATTTTTTTATTGCATCGCGAAACCGATTGAAAAATACATTCAGATATGTATAATAATATGACCTTGAAATTACTATAAACTTCGAAAATTAAAGTTTTACGTGGAACTAATGTCTATTGAGATTGCAAGCTTTGACCAAAACATGACAATCAAGAAACTAAATGTAAATAAACATGTCTACTACCATAATCCTGATGATACCTAACGGTTTGAAATTGTTATCAGTTCAAATTTACGAGGCATTAAAATACTATTTGAAATAAATAACTTAACGCAAGAGAAAATTAATATGGTATTTATTTACGATAAATCTGATCAATGTTTAATGAAAGCAGTTTGAATGTATAAAAATAAATTACAAGAATTAGCAACTCTTATGATCTGTAGAATTTTACGTACGTAGAATTCTCTTATGATCATAAGAATGGTTCCATTCAATGGAACAACTTTTTCAAGTCATTAGGTAATAAATTTATAATAGCTGGCGACTTCCATACACAAATAAATATTTAGGAGACAACAAATATTTAATTTAAAATTTCCTAAAATACATAATTTATTGACTAAATAATAATAGTTTCTGTTAAAATGAAATATTGTTTTTCTTTTAATCAAGGTTCACTATTTTTGACAATAAATAAAAAAACGGCGTGCCATATTCGAAATAAAAACGCAGCACTTATACGCCGATATATATAGATATACATAACGCTCGATACTCGATAGTGGCCAAGACAAAAAATACTCGCTACCGAATGAAAAAATAAAAAGAGCGAAATATCCATTTGTTTTCTCACTCGCACTCGCATTCACGACTGAGAGACCCCAAGATAACGCACACTAGCTCGCTCGCGTGTAAAGACCGACGAAGAGGCGGGGCTTGCCCCACTCTTACAATTCACCTTCACTTTCTCGCTTATTTTTGCAAATACGAAGATACACCTTACAACATTTTTTATGTATTTTTCAATTGTCTACAACTTTTGTTTGAAACTTTTGTCGATTAAATGCCTAGTTTCTAAGATACGGCCATTTTTAGCCTTTTTAACCCTTTTTCTCAAAAATCTCGTGATCTAATTGCAAAAAATTAGCACCATTCGATGCAGCGTCGTCGAATTACCATTATATCAAGTTTTTCTACAATTACCAGAAAATTTGGTAGTTTGTCTTTTTTGTACTGGGCTAGGTGTAAACTTCGGTTATTGTATTTCAACATATATATTAGTATAGAGTACGAAAGGTTTTATGAAATAATACGATGGCAGGTAGGTGGATGATCCCTAACGTCTTTTGTCCGATTCGTTCCGGTCGAGCTGGTTTGGATGCCGCGTCAATAAAACAGCTATATCTCCAATAATAATTTTAATTTTGAAAAATTCTCTTAAAGACATTTTCTTAAAGGGTTAAGCTTTAAAAATATGAAAAAAGATCGATTGTTTCACATTTCTAGACCAGAATACCCCCTAAATTTCGAAACAAATCTGTAGAGTCGGTCATTGAGCGTTTCGAGAAATATTTTATCATAGAAGGATACTATTTGAAACATCTCCAAAGTTGATAACTGAAGATAACGCGAGTTTTGTCTTAACACATCTGACGATTGATATTTTGAATGTGATAAAAAGAAATATTTTTGATTTATCTTATTAGGTTCAGGAATCTTGGCCAAACATATTCGAGATCAGTTTTTTACGTAACATTCGTAAATTATTAAAATTCGTAAAATTTTAATTATCGAAAATCGAGGTCATTTCAAAGTCACGTTATTATACATATCTAAATGTATTAGAAAGACCAGTTACATGATGCAATAAACAAAAATATAATTATTGGTCAAAAAACACCGAAAAATATAATTTTACCAGATATTTGTCCTTTGACACCATGCACATTAAGTAAAAAATATATTTTGACTCGCAATTAGCCATATAAATATTTAGATTAGCTTACTTAAAAGGACCTCCCATATAAATATGTACAAATATGTTTTAGTACGAAGAATCAAACGACGGAAGAAGTAAATATCGATCTAATAATCGGAGCAGATGGTGCTTATTCTACCATACGAAAGATTTTTTTGAAAAGACCACTTTTTAATTATAGCCAAACTTACATCGAACATGGATACGTTGAATTATTTATACCATCTGGAAAAAAAAGCGAGGTGATAATGATATTTTAATGAAGTATTAGGTCATTAAATATATGAAACGTCCACATTTACTTTTAGTTCGAATAAATTCTTTGATTGTGTATCTACAATAAAATCTAAACATGTAAATGACTTGTTTTAAAGTTTGCAATGAGTGGAAACCATCTTCACATTTGGCCAAGAGACGAGTTTATGATGATAGCATTACCAAACGAGGATCACAGTTTTACTGCTAATCTCTTCGCACCTTTTAGTACTTTCGACAAATTAAAAACGCCTGAAAGTTTAATTACTTTTTATAAGAAACAATTTCCAGATGTATTAACATTGATCGGCGAAGAAATATTAGTTAAAAATTATTTCAAAAAAAAACCGCAAACTTTGATATCGATTAAGGTACTATAACTATTTTTCTGCCCGTTTGTTTATTACTATTTACTGATATTAATATTTTTATGCTTACAGTGCAGACCATTTCACGTTGGTAAAACGGCCATTTTGGTAGGAGATGCTGCTCACGCTATGGTACCATTTTACGCTCAAGGAATGAATACTGTAGGTTTATGATATTATTGCTTTAGTCAATAAATAATATCTTAAAAATATATATTTATATCCATAATATATTTCTTACTTTCTTGGAAATAAAATTACAGTTACATTTCGTATTTGAATTTCTTGAATTTACAGGGATTCGAGGATATCTCCTTGCTGGATAATCTAATGGAAAAATACAATTCGAATTTAATTGAAATTCTTCCGAAATTTTCTGAACTTCGATGTAACGATGCAGAAGCGATATGTGACTTAGCAATGTATAATTATATCGAGGTAAATAATTTGAATAATTTTACCTATATAAACGAGAATGTTTGTATATTTACAAACATTGTATATTACAATTTTGTGTTGTACTTATAATAGTAATATATACATTTAATTGCAGATGAGGCATTTAGTACAGAAAAAGTCTTTTGCTTTGCGTCGACATCTTGATACTTTTTTATATAAATTTATTCCAAATACTTGGATACCACTTTATAGTACAATACATTTCAGTCGAATGAGTTTCCAGGAATGTATAATTAATAAAAAATGGCAAGATAAGGTATGTTTATACTGTAGATATACTATACAACGTGTATTCTTAATCATAATCCACATGTATGCTATGTACTATAAATAATAATTAATAATTATTGAAGTATATTTAACAATAATTTACGTTTTAGGTGTTGCAAAGAAGTTTGTGGTACTTAGGATCAGCGTTAACTGCTATTATTGCTCTTTCATTCTCAAAAATTTATTTTGAACAAATGAGGACAACAATTTAGGCTAAACTATGCAAATTTTTACAGATATTTTATAACTAATTTTTATACTCTTCGTAATTATGATTAACGAATTAACTAAATGTTTATATTACACATGTAATCGTGATTATTTTTTATTATCAGTTATTGATTAAAAATAATATGAAAAAATGTATTAATTATGTATCTTCGCGCCAAGCATGAGATTATGTCAATCGAATATCATCTTGAATATATTAGCCAATAGAAATGTTCGTAGATGACAATTGGGCGAATCTAAGAATAAGATTGGATTGATTTGTAGCAAGCTCATTGGTCGATTGTAGGAACCAATGAGCTATAAGAAATGTCTTTAACCTCGAATGCTTGGAGGTAATTTTAAACTTGAATGAACTCGAGAATTGATTTGACTATTTTAAACGATTACGTGATTGTAGCGTGAAAAGATAAAAAAAGAAGATGAAATAATGTTGAAATCACTAAGAAATAATATCTACTTGAAGAAATGATATTTATAAGTAACGTCAATTTAAAAGAAATAATTCTCTTCGAAATCGAACGAATACACATTCCTTAGATATTTTTTAAAGAGGAACGAACACTCCCCACCACTCGTAACTTTCGCGCGGAAACAGTAGATGGCAGTATTGGACAGAAGTAAGAAAGAGCAAGCGCTAGAAAGAAAGAGATAGAAAATGTTAAGAGAGAAGGAGAAGGGAGTGCTGGTGCAGTTGCTCGTAGAATAACGCGATAGATGGGTGTTTGTAGACGAAGAGGAAGAGAGAGCATGCGGAATGGAGCAATCGCGTTACGACTGTCATGATTATTTCATTCTTCCGCCTCTTGTTGATTTAAAAGCGTATCTAATACGCTGTCGATAATCCATATATTTATTAACTCGAAAAAACGAAAACGTAGTGTGAAGTTAGTATCGTATGAAAGGAAACACGGGATCGTCGTTTTTTTCAGATATTAGACGACACTACTCTTTATATATATACACATATATAATTCGTGCGTTTAAAGGAACGAGAAAGAGTGGTGCCAGTGCCAATATTATATACAAAGATAGAAGCTACGTGCGCGTAAACGTATGATAGTTCCCATCTTTATCCTGTCTAAAGTGCATGCAAGGGAATGCATATATATACATGCGTATGCATAGAGGACATAGATGTACATATACATTCATATATATATATATATATATTATGTGATGGAAGATTCACGATAAGAAGAGCAGGAAAGTAGAAAAAAATTAAAAAAAAAAAGCAGAAAAAAAAAATTCAGTTATATTATTATTAAAGAGATAGACGGGAAGAATCGAAAAAATAAAGAAAAACCGGCTTTCCAATCTAGTAGTGTTTTTCTTTTGGTGGTGATTGGTTAGATATCTGGTGCCGAAAATTTACCTTCTTCCTATGTTTTTTTGTCAATGACATACCGCGAGAATAAGACCGGTCGTCGACAATTCGATGCTCTCGTATGTCGTCGTCCAGCAAAGTGAAATACAGAGTTTCCCTCGTCGTTTATTTGCCTTTTCCTTCAGGCCTACAGCTGATTCGCTTCAAAGAAACCGTCGACATCGTCGCACCGGAGGTAAACGTTCGATTATCTTATTATTATTATTATTATTACTCTTTTTTACCTTGCGTTGTTTTTCTCTCGCTCTTCTTCCATTCGTTCCTTTGTCTCTCTCCCTCTTGTACTTTTAAGCGCGGCAACATTTCTCCCTCTCTCTATCTTATTCGCTCTACACAAGTATCATAAACGATGATGGTTATATTCTCTTACGCGCTTACATTTTATTTTTCTTCTAAATGCCAGAAAAAGGGGTCTCTCTTAGTTTCTAAGGAAATTCGTAAGCTCGCATTAATATTGATCGGAGAGAGAAAAGGTAGTACGAAAGACGCAGAAGGGAGATGTACGAGAGAAAGAGAGAGAGAGAGAGAGAGAGAGAGAGATTGTTACGTACTATATATATGTGTACTGTTCGATTCTCTCGAACCGCCCCAGAGATCTCAGGATCCGCCCTAATCCGATTTTCACGTTACTTTTTAAGAGATGCTTGAATAATGACAATGTCAAAGACGATCGTTAGTTAGTATAACATATATATACTATCTGTTATTCGTCTTTTTAAATAAAGAAACAGGAGAGATAATGAAACTTGTATTTATGTATGGTTATTCACATAAGAGAGGATGATGTTCAACAACGTTCCCACAAGGAAATATGATTTACGATCGTCCGATAAACGTTTTTAATATCGGGGCCGATCCACTTGAGAACATGCATTTTGAGATTACAGCCTTTGCTGTTGCTGCTGTAGCTAAAACTGCGACTCTTTCTGCTGTTATTGCTACCACTACTGCTACCGCCACTGTGTTACTATATTATAACTACTATTATTATTACTATTGCTATTGCTGATCTTGCTATCACTGTCATTCTCGTGCTACGATCAAAAGTTGGAACACATTCGACGCATCGGACTAGAGCGATTATCTCTCTCCCTCTCTCTTTCTCTTTCTCATTAGAAGGTTAAATATATTGTCTATTATAACGTAAAACGTATCACTCTTATGGAAAAAACTTATTCAATCAGTGATAATATAGATTTTTGTACTTGGTCAAATTTGTCTACGTCTTTAAAGACATATTTTAATCAAGTCCTCTGATTATTCAACACACGAATACATTTCGAGCAATGACAATGATTCGCGATTTGTCCTTTGTATTAATTTCTTCGAAAGAGATTTCATAAAATACAAAAATTTCATAAAAACAACATTTTGTATTTATTTAACAATATGATTTGAAAATGATGCTTTAAAAGAGGTTACTCGAATTATAGGGATCAATTTTTAATTGAATATATGATGTGAGCGTGTGCGTATGTATATACATATATATGTATGGATATATGTAGGGAATCATCTTATACACTTTGTTGTGATCTACCGCGTCAATGCGAGTAGCTGTTGCGTAAAGTTTCGGCAAAACATGCTCGCTCGCACGAAGAAGCCTCGTTAATGGAGCTGAAAAGTGCGCCAATGAAGCTGTCAATTATATCAGACACCTTTTGTAATTAAGTACGAAAGACCATTCACAAAGCCAAGGATCTATCCACTCTATACGTGTATATATACGATAAGACATTAAGAACGTGTAGAATTCTTTGTAATCTGGGATATATATCTTTTCTTCCATAATTTGATCAATCTTCATTTCGTTTAATCGTCTATATTATGTATGAATATAAATTAGTCTTGTATAATAAGTAAAATATCGAATGTGAAAAAGTAAATTTGAATATAATTCAATTGAGATTTGATTTCGTATCATTTTCTGTAATCGTTTTCTCGATTTACGAATAAAAACATTATAACAAATATGTCGTAACAACGGGAGGCAAAAATTGACATCAAAAAAGTTTGCCAAGAGATTACAATCTAAATAATATTTATAATTTTCTAAACAGGTAATATTTATGATGTGAAATATAAAAAGCATATAAATCTAAATAAGAAGTTTGCCAGGAGACTACAATCGAATTTTATTTATAATTTTCATAGTAGTATTTATATACGATCAAGTATGAAAAGGACAGAAATTTACACCAGAAAAGCTTGCCAAAAGATTACAATCGAATTTTATTTATAATTTTCGAAGTAGTATATTTACTTGATACTGAAATAAAATAAAGATTCTTGCAATCATCTTTACGTTTAACAAATAGAAACGTCATCGGTAAATATTCTTAAAGAAATACTATATAATCTTTGCGAATTATACTAATTGTAAGAGAGAGAGAGAGAGAGAGAGAGAGAGAAAGGAAATACATTAAAAATTACAACAACAACAAAAAAAGGAAAAATAGTTCAAATATGAATATGCAATATGAACAAACAAAAATAGATATCTACGGCAATAATAAAAGTCAATATGCAGGTGTTAGAAATATAGAAAAATGTTTGCCTGTTGATTCAACATGTAATATTAGTATAAGTTTTAATAGTATCAATTGATTAGAACGAAATACGTATTAATGCGAAAATCCTTTTGAATAATTGAATTAAAGAGAATGAAAAAAGGGCAAATGTTTTGCTACTCTTATTGTTATTACTATGATCGATCTTAGTTAAATGAGATCTATCGTACAAATAAAAATAATACGTGAGAGATCCTTCAACCGACCCTAGCGTATCAGCCGGTAGCACTTGCTATCGTTAAATCACGATGATTACCGCATTGGGTTTCATTACTCGGAAGTAGGCAGTTCTCGTTTCAGGGACTTTTGTACATAGATAAAACTACTCGTTCAAAGAGAGAGAGAGAGAGAGAGAGAGAGAGAGAGAGAAGCAATTCGACATGATCTTTTTCACCTTTTCAACAAAATCTCATTATTTTATTTGTCCAGAAAAAAAAAGGAAAAGGAAACAATAAAAATCGTTTAGTACTTTCGATTAGTACAGAGATTAGACTTTCATAACAATCTTCGATTGTCATAATACGTTGTCAGTGTAATAACAGAACAGGTAGCTAACCTATAACGAGGGGGTGTGTTTATCTAATCAACGCTCGATAAATGTACGAAGCGGATTATGTTTCTTATATCTCTCTCTGATCTAAATTCATATGCGTTTTATATTCTTCAAATCTTTCATCAATTATTTTCATTGCAATTCTAATGATATTTTTTAATCATTACTTTGTAATTCGATAACATTCAAAAAAGAAAAATTTATTAACAATGAAAATTTGGAGATTTTTGATTTTGTTTTTAAGTATATTTTATAATCGCGTTGATAGAAAAGTCTTCTCTTTTATTTTCTTCCTTTTATTGTACGACGTGAATTATTTTTACGCCGAACCATTGACTTTGGTTCGCATATCCCTATTTTCGCGTAGGCGACATGGTTTCTGATTGACCTTAGACATTTGCCTCCACTTTATACAATGAATCTAGCTAACACTCATTTCTGCATAATTTTAAACAACTTGGAAAATCATCTTCATTGCTCACACGGCAACATATATATTGTCATTGTCATAGTTCTCTTCTCCCACGTTCAATGAAAGATTAAAAAAGCATAGATCATCATAGTTTTTCATGATTTGCCGCATATTACTGTTCGAATAATTACTCAATTTTCTATTTCTTTTTTTTTCTATTTATATTTTTGGGTATGATCGTATCTTCCTATTTATATATCTAAATAATAAATCCATCTTAATATCTTAACGTTTAGCAATCTTCGCTGATATCAATTCTCCAAGAAGATGATCCGTATCGATAAATAGAAAATCAAATTTTACAGATGTTATCGCGAATATTATAATCGCATTTATAACTTGCGAGCGATGCAAACGCGTGCTAAGAAACAAATCAAACGTATCTTATTTATGCATGTATTATTCACCTCGATCCTAATTAGAATTGATAATGGTTTAACATAAGAATATTCAACGTTTCTATGTATCGATATAATTATTTCAACATAATTTCTACATGTATCTTTTGTAAACTTAAATTATTTTTTCGAAAACCAACACAGACTCGAATTTTAATTAGATTCAATCGTTCTATATGTTATTTGTATCTTAATCTGAAATTTAGTTTATTTGTGTTTCGTAATAGTACGCAGTATATACAAAAAAATGAAGTAATTATTACAATTGTAAAATGGGTCTGAGGATCTTTTTTTTTATGGGTCATATCAAATCGTTTATGAGTGTAAAACAAACGACGGGTCATCGTATTCGATATTACGAGAGAGAAACAAGATCGTTTGAACAGCTGAGACGTGTAATGCGGATGCATCGCTGCTGTTTATGCCAATAGTATTGAACCATCTGGTTGGTACACTACTAATAAGAGAATCCATCAGGATCTGTTTATTGCGTCTTCATTTTACTCCAGAAACGTTGTCTGTAGGATGATAACTTGTTTTGACTAAAGAGTTTCAATTTTTCCAAACATCATACTTCTGTTATTTTTACATCGATCCGATAAATTAATCCTCAACATAGACAAAAAACAAAAAAGATCTATATTAATCACAATTGACCCGAGTCAAACAAATTATTCGGTATATCAAGTTATTTTTCAATTGACAAAAGCAAACTTTATACGTCAGCTCTTTTTATATTCTAATGAAAAGGATTACCACAATCATATCCGTGAGACTCGTAAAAACATTTAATGATCGAAATAGAAATATTCAAATTTGAATCCGAGCAGAACCACAAATGGACAATGTGTCGTATCTTTGCGAGGCCCGAGTAACTCGTTCAAAGATAAAATTAGAATCGGAGCTGTGTTTGAGTAGGACGCGTGCCTGGAACATATGCCTGAATGGGGTCACCGATACAACAAGTATGATGATCTACTAAAAAAAAGGAGATAAAAAACATCTTATTCTAATGACAAATTTCAATAGAAACAAAAAAGAAAAAGGAACATCTGTTAACTCTTAAGCAAAATCATTATACATAATAAAACACAAGCCAAGAGTTGATGATCATTTCAACGATCCTTTAGATTATTTTAAAGATCAACAAACAATTAAGATTCTAACCACAGTCTCAACAAATCTAACTCATCATTATCATTCTCCCTGACGTTTATCCAAGGTTATTATACGGATTCTCTTTTTCTTTAGTTTAACACGACAACGATGACGACGATGATTAAACTGAAATCGATGTTGATTTTACGATTGTCTTTCTCTATCGTGAAATACATTTATTATCTTAGACATTATACATTATTTTCTTAAGAATCATCGGTTAGCAGGTTGACGCTTGGTATTCGTGTTGATAACTAACACATGTACAAATCTAGGAAACTGATAATTTCGATCCATGTTTCATCAAGTTGATACCTTATAAGATTAATTTATATAAAGAGAGTACGAAAGATCTATAAAATATATTTGATCGAATATAAGAAAAATAATCGAACGATGATTATGAAATTAGTCCAAATGAAAAATAACAAGAAAATTAGCTGTTTGCTTAATTTTCATAATTACTGGTTCATTTATTACGTATTACAACGTTCTTACTGATTGATTTATTTATTTTGATAATAATTCTTATTTCCAGATGAAAATTGAAACGTCCCAGGATTTGACATAAAGGATAGATGTCCTATAAAAAGAATGCTGTTTATTGAAAATATGGAAAATCTTCTGCCGTAGTGGCAGGTGTGATGTTGGTCACGCAGACTCCCTCCTCGATGGACAACCCCCCGAATATGTTGTCGGTTCTCGAGGGGGAGGCGCAGAACGACGTGGATGACATATTCCCACCGCATGTTGACACTACGAATATCGTAATACAACCAGAATCGCCAACGAGTAAGAAGCAACCACTGAAAACCTTCAAAGAGATCAATGCACTTTTACAAGCATCCAAGAAGAGGGAAGTGAAGTTAATTATAAGGGAGAACGCTTGGCCCTTAAACAACGGCATTAGGGCACAACTTTGGCCAGCTCTTTGCAATCAGTATGCTCATGGAAAAAATATGCTTGATGGATTTTATTGGGACATGGTGAATCAAGTCTTTGGAACTACAGGTTTGTATTTTGGTACCAAATATTTTTCTACTTATGCATGATGAAGGAACTTATATTGATTACTAACATAAATAAGTTTTATTGCAAGTACATATATATATATCAACATGTTCTTATTATCACAATGAAAATATATACGAGGTCTGTTCAAAAAGTATCGCGAATTTTGAATTTCCCCGGGGAGACGCATATTCGATTTTCAATTTTTTTTTTGCGTTATGTTGGTACTCATGTCCCTCACTTATGCTGACAAGTTCGGCCACTTTGAATGTTTAGTTAATTTTTGACAGCTATTTTGCTTAGACGTGTTTTGGCTCGTCTTCGATTTTTACCTATTTTTTGGTTTTTGCACCATGATAACGCCCCTGCTCACACATCGTTGCTTGTACGCGAATTTTTGGCCAAAAACAACACAATAATGATACCGCAGCCCCCTTTGTCCCCTTCAAAGTAATCCTCATCAGATATTATACACTTGTGCCAACGTTTTTTTCCAATCCTCGAAGCACTTCAAAAAATCATTTTTAGCGATCTTGTGTTCAGTTTCTCCTTCAATGCCGTCTGTATCTCCTCAATCGTAGCGTAGCGTCGTCCTTTCATGGGCCTTTTCAGTTTCGGGAACAGGAAAAAGTCACAGGGGCCCAGATCTGGGGAATACGGTGGCGTATATAACGTAACACGTCCAAGCAAAATAGCTGTCAATAATTAACTAAACATTCAAAGTGGCCGAACTTGTCAGCATAAGTGAGGGACATGAGTACCAACATAACCCCACAAAAAAATTGAATATCAAATATACGTCCCCCCCGGGGAAATTCAAAATTCGCGATACTTTTTGAACAGACCTCGGTACACTTGTTTTCTTTTTTCTTATATAATTTTAACAGATTTTTTTTTTCTTTTTGTAGAGTTACCTGAAAAGTCAATCATGTTACCGCCATTCGTCGATAGCACGCATTGTCTATCGTATAATTTAACGAGAAAAGGTAGAAGCGTCGCTGACCGAGTTGTTTCTGTTCTGGGATATGCTTGTCCTGATATTACTTATAGTCCATCGTTATATCCTATTACTGCTCTTCTATTACACTTTATGCCAGGTTTTTAATGTCTTTTAAAACGTTAATATCTTAGCTTTATATTAACCCTTAGTGTGCACACCTCCGTAGCGAATCATTCAGTGACTCCAGACAATATTTGACCTCGAATATCTTGGCAACTATGCACTTTTCGAAAAAAGATGAAGATCATTTTTGCAGTAAATTGATTAAATTTTAAACCTGTGCAATCAGATTTGCAAAAGGAAAAAAATGTAACCGTCAAAAAAGCGCTTGAATTTGACGTTGGTTTCATTGGTAGAAACCAAAATTTGGAATCAAAATGACCCCAAATCCACACTAAGGGTTGAGTTATACGTTAATTGTATAATAAATGTGTATTTTATATTTCTTTGAAATAGAAGAAGAATGTTATCACTGTATGGCCAGTTTAGTAGCTGTAAAAGAAAAAATGTTTATTACGCAAACAAAGCTTCTTTACGAAGTTACATGGAAAACTGTAGAGCAAATAACTAAAAAACACGTTGTAAGTAAAAATAATATATTAATATAT